>NC_071285.1:23694847-23777347 GCF_943735745.2 Anopheles bellator | reverse complement strand
TGCTCCGATTTTCTTCTGTTAAATTTGCAAATTTGGGACATTGGTATCGATATTTTCCACATACTAGAGCACAGAGCTTACTGATAACAAAAGGGTAAGCGGAAAAGGAATAAAAACGCTTCAAGTTACTTCAGTATAGGTCAGTATAAGGGTATAGGTTCAGTATAGGACTACGAAAAATGGCTTTGTCCCCCAAGGCCATTTTTTCAAAGGATATCTGGACACCCAGGTTAAACTAAATCTACCTTGAATGAGGCTCGTCTCACAGTGTCGTCCTAGTGCGTAGACGTACCTAGATTAGGCACGAGCACGAAACCAAAAAGACACTACACGTTGTGACAATTTCGCATCGATTTTCTGTGTACGAACGTTATCATAACTTTCGCACGGTTAGAAAAATCTATCAAATGCATCTGGTTAATTTCAGCTGGCCCCTTCGACAAGTGAATTTCCGTTTCCCTATATGCTTCCGGATGCCAAGACCAAGAGACGGCGCGGCATCACAAAGCCATACTTATCGCGACGATATGATCATAATTGTCGCCAAAGGGTTTCACATGCACAGCGGGAGATTAGCGTGAGGTGTAAAAACGAACAAATGCGCACGCACCGGCATTGGCTCCGCGTGCATGCAATCCGTGCGCGATCGTTATCCGAAAGCCTGCCTGCGCCGTGGTGTCCCCATTTTTTTTTAGCAACACCGCAACGGCCACGGAGCCGACACATCGCGCAGAAACGCCATCACGCAGCAGCAGCAGCAATGGGGACAGAAGTCATAAGCTTACGGACCATATGTCGCCGGCCAACCGGTGCGGCCCAAGATAAACATGATTGCTGAAGAGCAAATGGCCCGACAAACAGTGACATTATTCACGCGATATTATTTATTAACATACCAGTCGTTCGTGCCTGCATTTCAAATATGCTGGGCCGCCGCAAGCAATTTTGCGACAACTTGTCGATATATCTGGAGAGGCCCGGCTACTGCTGCTGCCGTGGGCCCCTTCTCGGAGGGGACGACGACGGTCCCTGTCACAAGATCCGTGCTGTGAGAAATTTAACGTATGTCGAAAGCCGTCGACGTTGCTGTCTCGGGGACTCCCGGTGGTTGCAGAAACGCAGACATGTGATTTCATTACGCCCAGGCAGTGTCTTCAACGGTGATTCGTGTTCCCGACATTGTTCGCCAATTTTTGTTTTGTTTTCGTATCTTATAACCCGCGTGTTGAGACTAAAGCGGTTGTGTCGAAAACTGGAGTTATGAATAGGAAACGGCTTTTAGTTCGCATCCCTCAAAACGGCTGGGGTTTCCGATGCCCATCATCCATCTTTGGTCCTTGTAGAGCACTCCTTCTAACGATCCCAGCGTTATCTTGACCATACGATTCTACAGTTTTGTTGGGTCCTTAAGCCCTATCTCCATAAGGAAAACGGCTTAATCTTGTGACTCGTTCCAAGAGTATACTGATCTACAAAGCTCACATAATATCCGCTACCCTGCGGACTGCTTCCAACTCCAAGCGAAACACTTCACCAGATAGGAGAGAAGCTTCCAGTCGGAATCAAAACACTTCCATCGCCTCTCAGGTCATTAGCTCGACGGCTCGATGAAGCTCGATACCTACTAAATGCCGGAAACGGCGGTCTAACACCGGGATCCCCTGGAATGAAAAACGATAACAAGTGCTGCTGTCACCGGCGGGGCGCAGTATCACCTTAACGCTTGATTACATTCGCCTTTGGGGTGTATACTTATGGGGCGAAGACTTTCTCCACTGCGAGCCGATGGTAGTGATTTGGTGGAAAAATAAACTTTCCGATGTCACTCCGATGAGGACAAGGATCGCCGAGTGATGTGCCAGGGTGAATGGTAGGAAACCCAGCGACAAATAAGCGACATTCATGGCCCACAGACACACACCACCCAGTGCAGGTCGCGTCCGGCACACCGGCACTTGGGTGCAGGGGGTCCAGGGGGTGCACTCCGATGGGGATCAACGTCAGCGATCAACAAAACGCCGCCGGTGCATGCAATATGCAAATCAGTACACCAGTTGACAGTGATAAATTGTTTGATGGAAATAGTTTTATCTTATTCGCTCCTAGCGCCACTCGGCGCCTTGCTCCAGATGTAAATGAAGGGCTTTATCGCACCACCGGGGGAGGGCCTTTAACTGCGCCGTTGGTGGTCAGCTCGCCAAAGGTCTTCTTTTCCGTCCGGACCATCATCAAGCCCGGGGCACTGCAACACTCTATTTGGGCAACGACTTTACCGCGGCGCAACACAAGGGCAGCGCTTTTCACGCTTCACACAAATGGAGCACACCACACCAAAGCCGAGCTGACCGAGGCCGAGGAGGACCAACAACGAACGCGCGCGAGCCAGGACTGTCGTGGCTGGCGGAATGTCAATTTCAGGAAATTAAACCACAGATGATTTATGCCCCCCCGGGTGTGTCGGGGCGTGAAGGGCGTGAATTATGCTTTCCTATTAACGGTACGCTTTCGCTTCACGGCGACGACGACGACAACAATGGGGAACTGGGGACTAGGGCGGAGAGATGCTCGGCCCTGACAGAACGCAAAAGCCTTATTCCATTTTCCTCTTGCCGGCGAGGCGATAAATTAGGCATTGGTAGCACGCAGCTGACAGCCGGATCAAAGCGTACGCTAAAACACCCATCAACAGCAAAACAAATGCCAGCGCATCGTACGAGTACTTCTCCAGCATCCCGACCGTGCGCAGATCTTCGAGGAGCGGCAGTTCGGGGCCACTGCACTGGCGGTGATTTCTCATGACCCATTCCACGGTCCACAGAGCTTTCGCGCCCGCCGAAGGTTGCTGGTCGCGGACGATGCGTGATAGCTGTTGGGCCCGCTGCCGGTACCTGGAAGCGGAGCGGAGACATTACAATCGGCCCCAGGGTGCGAGGTTAGACGCAGGCTCATTCATCCACGTACCGGGCGTCATTCATCACCGCGGTCAGGGTGTCGTGCAAGGATTCTGCACTCATCGCCTGGGCGAGGGGCAACCGTCGGCCGACACCCAATCGTTCCAGTCGGCGGACGTTCTGATGCTGATCGCCGTAGACGGGCACCCCGATCGTGGGCACCCCGTGCCAAACCGCTTCCTGCACGCTCAACAGTCCACCGTGCGTGACAAACACGTCGACCAGTCCACTGGCCAGCAGTTCGTTCTGGGGAAACCACGGCGACGTAACGACATTGGCCGGGAGTGCCAAGTCCGCCACGGTGGAGTCCACTTTGAAAAGGAATCTGACGCGGGGCAATCGGTTCGTCAGCTCCACGAACACCGCCGTCTGGTTGCCGAGCGTGCTAAGCTGTACATTGCTTCCGAACGATATCAACACAAGTTTGTCGTGTTTTGCTGCTCCATTAGCCAAGTAGGACTCGAGTCGCACGGGTCTGCTTGTCGGCGGTTCGGCGATGTGCAGCCCTCCAACATTGACCACTCGCCAGCTCCTCGGTTCGGGTGGCTCGAGCAGTGCGATCGAGTTGAGGAGCGCCATCACTACGAACGATTCTGCGTGCGATACGGACGATGTGTTCGGCAGGTGACGCCGGACCAACTGATCGATGCGGGGATTGTAGTAGAACCGCCTCGACGCGATCTCCAGGTGGGTGAGCAGAAAGTTGTACGTTCGATCGAGTAATCCCATCCGCGGTGCTGTATCGCCGAGCAGGCTGGGCACGAATCCTGGAAACACGGGAGTGCCAAACAACCAGGCGGCACCAGCACTGGAGAGTGCGCTCGCTGCGGATGCCACCATCAACGGAGGATGCCCGAAGCGCTCGAGCAGCACCAGTAAACATGGCCCCGCCAGGTGATCGTGTATGATCAGCTGGAAGGTGAAGTTTCTCGGGTAGTGTAGCAGGTGGCTTAGCTGCCGGGACAAAAGCGCCAGCTCACACACGGTGTACTCCAGGTCGGCGTAAGCGGCGTGTAGCTCGAGTGGTGACATTCGGTGCATGTCCAGATAATCCGGTGGTCCTTCCATTTCCAGCGCACGCTCAACACCGTCCAGCTGGAGGTAGTGTAAGTTGCGGGCCGTCCCTCGCTTGTAGAGGTTGAGCAGCGTCACGTTGTGCTCGTTCGTGGCCAGCAGCTTCGATAGATGCTCACTCCTGGATTTCACCAAACAAAACCGACGGTCTCTTAGTAGATTCGATCGAATCCGCGGTTCGCACTCCACGCAGCTTACCAAAGAAAGTGACTCGGGGAGGCGACGGAACTTAGGTAGAGAACGTTGGAGCAACCACAGACATCGATCACGGCGGACGCTCCCAGCGCCACGGTCAGTGTCAGTACCCCGTTCCAAAGATCTCCCATCTGCGATCTGTCGTCCGTAGCCGATGACCGTACGACTGATGCGGTTGACGCTAAACTGACAGCAATCACCCCGAGGACGACGCTGCGACCCGACAAAGCACTCAGATCAGAGGAATCGTTCCAGGCACCTCTCGGTGCGAACACTTGGCTACACAATGAAAGCGGTCTGTCCCATCAATCTGCCATAAAACTTTGCTTTGAAGCAAAACACGAGATGACAGAACGATCTGAAATCGAGTCATTTGAGGTCGCAGTTTTCAGCAATTCGGCAAAACTTTTGAATTTGTAATCAGAGAACACAATACTCTTCAGTACAATCTGGTTAAAGTTGTCAGGGTGTCAATCGCAGCTGTGATCGTCCACAGATCGTCCTTATCGTGACAGCATCCGATTTTTCAGACCAAATTGAATTGGGACAACGAGTGTGTGCTTCCAACCTTTTTAAATAACTCTCTAGGTTCTAGCGAGCAGACGACACGGACGGGCAAGGAACCAGAAGACACTAAGAAGGCCATCTTTTTGCTCTTGGCTATGGGGACGCGTGCGTATGATTCCCTTTCCGTTACGACTTTCTTCGTACGTGACATCATCTGTAGCCGCTCCGCATCTACAGATCCACCACTTAAACAGCAATGATATTGTTGTTGCTGCTCGTTGTCGTAATGAACCGAAATCGCTCGTAAACGTCCACGCGATGATTTATATATAACAACAACAATAACCACCGGCACCGGTGTCTGCCGGTCCGTCCTTCTGGCCACAATTTTGAAACAACGTGCACACTGTTGGCACACGCGACCCATATGACAGATGTAAGCGACTAAGGTCCGCCGTGTCCGGGCTGCTGCAGGAGCCATTTTTTCTTCTTCTATGGATTTTGTTTGTTTGAAGAACAATTTAATTTATAATACTAATTATTTGTAATAATAGGGCACTCATCAACACGCAACATGAACATATGATTGCCATTACCTGAACGGCGGAATGGACCAACCTGTGACTGTTTGGTTGTCAACTACAAGAAAGTGCTAGGCCATAAACTCTAGTCCACAAGTATGAACTCTGCGGTTAGAACGATTCTTGTATGTGGTCGGTGGTTTCACAGTTAAAATGGACTATAAACCGGATTGCAAACGATAGCTTTTATTAGACTTGGGCCACAAATGCGCGACGATCGCGGTGGTGGTCATATGAGGGTGACGTTTGGCGGACGGACCGTTCCCTCCCTTGAGGCATTTTTGCCCGTCCAGTGCTGTTCCGCCGGTGTGTCTCCGGACGGGCGAAAGACGTAACAAACAAAATTATTGATTCAATTTTACGACCTAATTGCCTCGCTGGATCGTATATCACTGCCGTAAGCGGTTTGCTCCGGCGAGGACGAATGGCAGAAATCTACGAACAGAATTTCAACAGAGAACCCGGGGCTGGCTATCCTGCCATGCGTATCGGTGTTCTCTAGCGTGTGGGGGTAGAGCGGACGTCGTCACTGTCTAGGCATTTAATAGACCAGGTCTCGGTGCGGTCCCGGTTCCGTGCGAATGCGAGGGTCAGATAAGAGCCGGAGCATTAAAATCCGATAAAACTGCGACACACTGCGGTCGATCGGCACGGAACGATCGTCAGCTTCAAGGTTTGCATCGTGAGAAAGGTATTGGCCGGGTTCAATCGATATCCTCCGGCTATCAATCATACTTTGATCATCCTATTAAAATATTCACTTTTAATGAAGTTGTCCAATTAAAATAAAAATCATAAAAAGGTCGGCTTTGTTTTGACCGTAACGGTTGTTCAATGCAATCTCTGCGTTTGGAATTCATACCGGTGGCTGACCGGTGCCAGTCCAGCCAATGGTCTGCTTTGTTCAACGTACTGCTGGCTCCGGCTGAAGAATTCGACTCCTTCAACCGGAAACAGTCGGACCTCTAATAACTTTGAGAAGGCCTAGATTACAGTAAGCAGTACTTGCAGTCCAGATACTAATCTGTAAGCCGTAAACAGTCCCAGTGTCCGGTCAAAGAGTTCTACACCCTATGTCCGGAAAGCATTTCTAACGGTTTATTTGTGTAGGAGCTGCTTAGTTCCGAGTCTTGCATTTATCACAAAAGAACGCGGCGCGGCAACGAATATCGTGTTCCGTATTCCCTGTATCCTGATGGGATGGTGGTGGCTGATCGAACTTATTTTTCCATTCGTCCTTGTTTTTCTTTTGCTATCTTCCTGGACCCATCAGGCATTCCTGCCTGATTCACCGCTGGTTGGCGGCCGAAACACGATAGCAAATGGAAAGACTCTACAAACAGCAGCTCGAAGTTCGCCATTTTCTAGCTTTTCGCCTTTTTTTCTGTGGCCCCACGAGCTTCCGGGGAGCGCGAAACGGAAGAAATGGCGCACGATCGGGAAATGTGGCGCAAAAGTAGGCGCAGTCTAGACGGAGTCGCAAAAGCTGGCAAACATTACGAGGCTATCGTCTAGACTCCCGGTCCCCCTGGCTGGGTGGTTCTGGTCGGGGACCGTGAACCTCTATAATGATATCCATAAACCACGCATCTTCCCAGGGATCCCTGGGCTGGGGGCAGGAGTAACGATCCACCGGGGCCCCGGGATGCAAGCGGAACGCGGTCGTTGGTCTGTTGTTTCACTTTTTTTTTCCACCAGAAGCACATCCGGATGATGAGTTCAGTGAGGGAACAGAGGCAGAAACAAGGACCGTAATAGCGGAAGTCGGGAAGACAGGCAGACAAACATCGAGCGGGCTGTGGTGGGTATAATGTGACAGAGGTCATTCTCGTCGAATGACTAACGAAGGACTCGGGTTTTGTGTAGCAAGATAGTTGAGACCGATAGGCGGTAAAAGAGTAGCAAGACAGAACACAATGTGTCAATAAGTAACCGCAGATCTTGACCCGTAACTCGATTCATTCGCTCGCCGATAAGGACATGCCTTGGGGGCCGTGCTTTTGTTGTAGTCGCTGTATGTTAGCATAGGACTCACCTGACAAATGATATACCCTGGATGGTGTTATCATGACTCCTGGGTATTGGGATAGATTTGAATGTGAATTCAGCGCGTCCAATAGATCGATGCCGGGGTCCAGTGCGCAACCTGTGGAACCGAGTGAAATTTATTAGTAAATTGAATAACTTTTTTGGTGCAAACGTAATAAAATCGCACAGGGAAAAAGCAACTATACTCTTAACGCGCCGAGATCGGTCAGGTGTCGGCAAGTGTCGGACAATCCTATCGCTTGACCTAGAGCACAGCTCGACAGCTCCCCTCGGTATCATCGTTTGCCACAAAATGTGGACCAAAAAACGTGGACCAACACATCCCCGGGGGAGACCACACACTCGAGTGATTCTCGCTTGATCGGTGTCGGTTTTACCGTGACCATAACTCTCGCGGGGGCCATAAATTTTCATCTTCATCATTCATTAACAAGTCGTAAAACAAACATTCAGCGACCACCGAGACAGATTCGAAGATTTATGGAACCAAATCTCGGTGCGCCGTGGGAGAATCGGAACTGCCCCGGGGCCCATCGCCATTGCTGTCATCGTTAGTGTGAGGTTTTGCTGGCGTTACAATACAAGAATCCTTTTGGAACAAAGCGGTACCATACGAGATGTATACCATTTCGCCCGAAGCGGTAAGTTGCATTTTTTCGTTTTTCAATGCAAACAGAATAATGACATTGATTATTGGACAGCAATCAGTGGTACCAGCGGTAAGACTTTAATGCTCACAACGCCACTACAATGTATGATTGGCGTTCGAATACCAGAAAGAGTTGATCTCACAGAAAACGCAGTCAAACAGTAGCGTTTGCTACTGGAACTAGGTCCAGCACGTTAATCGGTGAGAAATCGCTTATTGCCTTCCAATGCCGCCATACTGTCCGAAGTCTGATAGATTAACGCGCATTACGTGGTGGGCGAACAAAAAGTCTTCAGGCCTACGTAAATCACCAGACTCGCCAGACCGAGGCAGCGAGACAAAGTTCGCCGTTTGACAACTCTACTCGACACGCACAGGCCGGGTGGCCTAACTAGGTGGGCCACCTAGGGAAGGGCCACCTAAGGCTACTTGGGAAATGCAACGAATTGCATTATTTATTACCTGACAGGGCCTGTTATTGCATTGTTCGGAATGTAACGCTAGTCGGTGCCAGCTAGCCACCGAGACGAGCGAACGGATCCTGGCCACAACTGTGTCTAGCCTCCTAGCGACACACGCCCAAATGATGCTGCCACACAATAAAGCGATCCAATCGCGACTGCATCGCACGCAAGGGAATAAAGAGACCCGGCTAGGTCCCGGTACATAATATTTTAATTGAAACTGTCACAGTAAGTGACACCCGGCTTTCTATTGCTCTGCGCACCCAGCATTCTGCACTGGCAAGGCGATCACAGCGCCTCTTCCGGCCCAGCTTTGATTTCGAACTCATCATCGGCAATCGTTCAATTATCGTGATACTTTGAACAATTTTTTAGTGCCGTTTTATTTAAATGTTGCCATCAAAATGCGTACGTTGCTATACTTTGAATGGCATTTCGTCGGCAACAAATTGCATTATAATTTATCATATAGCCCTCATTGTCTTGTTCAACGTTGGTTGACGCGATAAAATGGAGCATAAATTTAAAATTGCCCATAATACGAGAAATCTTGCCGGAATGAAGAAGTAATTAAAGATGCAACGTGGTGACGTAGTTTATACGAAATAGTCAACTTGCTGGGCATTGCAACTTTTGTCTCACGCCTCGCCGGACCTGCCTGCCTGATAGATAACGTATGCAAATAAGATATAAATTGGTTTTTTGATTTAGTTAAACAAACTGGGTCTTATTTATTGCCTCCAGCTTCAGAAATGCGTCGAATGTGTAAACCTGATTTCCCCGCTCTTTTACGGTTATTCTGTATGCTTTTTTGTCCGTCGAACCGTTTCAGTTTTATAGACAAAGTTTCTACAACTAACTTCTAGGTCTGTATCATTTGAGCTGCCTCATACATTAACAAACTCGCATTGCTCCAGAGAAATACCATTTTTTGTAGTGATTTTCGAAAACCGAACGTTTGTGATGGTTGCGTGTAGCTACGTTATCTTCGTTTTTTATTGTCCCTCTTGTTCTTGATAGCTTAAGAACCATGCGATGCCGATTCTAAGATGCCGCCAGTATAATCTTCACATTATGCTAATAAGTTTTGATGTGTTAACGATCGAAATGCATGCGGCTCACAGCGCGGTCGGTAAGCCGATAGGCCGCCCCCGGGGGCCAATTCTTTGCCACTGGGGACCTTTACCACGTCAGACTTTCGTCAGTTTTAAAAATAAACAAAAATATTACAAATAAACACAGAATTTAAAGAGTAGCACAACAGGTGCGCTGTTTCTAGTTTTACCATTGGTCACTTAATATTGGCAAACTTCTAAAGGCACTCCAACCAAAAGAGACTAGTAAATTGAGGTACCTGTAGGTCAGCTGCCCCCTTTTTAAAATGCCTTGAACGCTGATACGATTAATCATATTGCCCGTGGCATGATTAATAACTCACAAACTCGAGCATCATGAGCTGATTGATTGGTCGCACGCAAGTGACCGTGCATTTGACAGAGTCTTCTACGAAAAAAAACCGCACACAAAGTAACGTGTTGCGCCGTTTTGTGCAGCACCAGCTCAAACACATGAATGCCCCAGAAAGGACACACATTTCGAGGACGGCGTTAAATCGGGGGTACCCTCACTCGGATTGAGTGCGATGGATGCGTTTTGCTCGTCGACACGTTGCAAATCCGAGCCCGAAGGTCCACCCTTGCAATCAAAACACGACAAGTTGTTAGCATAATTTAATTGAGATTTATTCGTCACAGGTCGTTTAAAACGATTACCAGTGTCGGTTCCCGTCTCTCTATCTCTCTCTCTCAGCAGCGAGAGGCATATGAGAAGCTGTAGGGGACGCGCGTGCGATGCTACTAGACACCAGACAGATCAGATACGAGGTAGAGCATACCGCCAGTGCCGCTAATGGTGGGCTAATATACGAATCGCCCGCGGGGGGTTGGGACAAGATTGATGTGCCGTAACCGAACGTGGAGTGCTAAACACTGTTCGGGATGATAACCTTTGGCCACGGTGGCCGGGAAATGAGCAGGGTAAAGTGTGCTTCTCGCAAGGGCTAGATTCAATTTTGCGCAGCAAAACAGCTCGGTAAGGGTAAGTGGTGTATGGATTGCATGATTTTGACACACAAAATAAGCGCACCCTTGCCAGACGTAGAATCTCCGGGGAATTTTAGGTACCCGAACTCCTAGCGTGGAATGCAATGATAAATATGACATCTTATTGGGTCAATAAATTGACTACAAGTCACAAGATAGTTGATATTCTTTAATAAGAAATGCCCGTAATGAAATCTCATTAGCCACAGACTCCACAGAAAGATATTGTGCACATCTCACGCAGACATTCTCTGGCGTTGGGAAAATTGCTCATTAATAAAAAAAAATAAAAAAAATATATGAAAAATAATAATAAATAAAATAAATAAAATAAATAAAATAAATAAAATAAATAAAATAAATAAAATAAAAAAAAAATAAATGAAATTGAACCAAATGGCAAAGCTGCCTTCAGTTAGCTTCCTGCTGGACTAAAAAAAGTCCACAAATCCAAAGTGGACCAAAGGTTAGGTAAAAGGTTCCAAAGCGGACCAAACTGTTTGGAGTAGCCACAAAAAGGGCCAGCTTGGCACTTTGGCTTAATTCGCCCGGGTTGCCATTATTAAAAGGTTGTTTTCGGTTTGCTAAAAATATTACCCGAAAGTTTGGTGCCATTTCAATTCAATCTTCCGGTTTTATCGGCCACGATGTTGCACCGTGACCGGTCGCGCTTTTCACTTTGCCGGGTCTGCAAACTAAGGAACGGTGATTAACACAACATCCATGAAACGCTCGTAAAAAGCGTAATCGTCTCCAGGCAGTCATCTTACGCGTTCACAAAACAGAAACTGTGTGTCTCAATTAAGGCGATTGTGTTAATATGTTTTTTTCTTTTGCGAACGAGACAACGATTGCATAACATTCGAACGCGAAATCCTGCTCAAAGTATCACCCCCGTGGCCCCCGGTAGCTTTTATGGCCGCTGGCTGCGAAGCGAAGAAGGCCAACGCATATCAGTGGTGGGCGCAGGTGTAATGCGATGAGGTTCGGGTTCGGGCTTTTGGCGGGACCAAAAAGCGAGCCAGGCGCCGAACAAGCATCATTATCGGCCCCACTTCGACAGGATTACTCGTTTTACGGATTTAAGTTTTATGTCTTCCGCTGCAGTTATTTTTTGGCCACTCCGGCACCGCTGTTTTCAGGGCCCGCCGACATGGTGCGCATAAATTTATGATAGTGTCCCCGGCCGAGCAAACCGCAAAAACCGCAACTGCGTGGCTCGCGCGCCCCGCAATTCGATAGGTGTATAAATTATAACCCGATCTGTTTCCATGTGGCCCCCGTCTTGCACCGTTCCGGCCAACCGTGGGCTGCAGCGTCGGAAGGTAAACTTCGGTGGTTCGATGTTAGCGCCTCAGAGCAAAGAAAGCAATCCTCTTTTACGGTTACCACTGGCCGGCGACATAGGGAGAGACCCCAATTTGCAGTTTGAGTCCTGCGCCACGCTCGGCTCAAACCGAAGGCTGAATTATCAACCAACCTATCGCCGTATAGGGGTGAAGCATCAGCATACGGCGTGCCGATCGGGACTAATCGCTAGGTAATATGATGCAGACCGATACAGTCATCAGTGTCGGATGAAATAAAAATGCAAAGCACCACCGAGTGACACAAATGCGCACCGCGGCGGCTTGCGAAACACCATAAAAGCATAAATCTTAATTCGCCAGATCGCGCTTCGGGGAACTAATCTTATCCTTGCCGATTCTACAGCGCAGGTTATTGGCTTAATTACCATTTTATTGTAGGGAGTTTTTCAACAAAACAAATAACAACTTTGCATTTTCATGTAAAGCGTGATCCCATTAGATTTCTTGAACATGGATACTATCCGAATTTTGTACAATTATTCGATAGTCAGAGTTGTGTTTACCATTTGCGTTACAAACACGGAATATAAAAATGTAGAACAAGCAACTATTTTACTAACCAAATGACTGGCAAAAATATCCAAAACATGTGTTAATATTCGCGACCGGGAAGAAGTCGTCGAAAGAGATAAAAACTGAACGATACGTGCGAAGCTCACTGCCGTTCCGTGTTGCTCTATAAAATTGACTGATTGACGCACGCGGGCAGCATGCTCAATAAGGCGTTTTACGCCTGACATGTTTCGTTGAACAAAAACGGATACGACCGTGGGGACGATGTGTTTGATTCATAAACATTCGGCGCATGTTTGTTGGGGGTTTGTTCCGTTTCTGTGACCGAACGATCGACGGCGATGATGTTACGAAGGAACCGCCAAAACGGACGGATCCATCGGAAGCACACTACTTACCAAGACGACGCCATGTGGGCGAAGCCACTAATGACGACCATTTATATGACCACCGGTCGCCGGACCGGTGGGATGTTGGAGGAGGCATAAAACGATCGCCAGGTTGGCCCCAGCGCTCCCGAAGGTAACGTTTCGGATCGGATCGAGATCGGAAACTGAAATGAACGCGCGCACGACTTTAAACCCGTGCCCCGGTGGAAGACGCACAATGCCGTCAGCCGTTGCGGAGCAGTGCATAAACTATGCTTTTTAACGATCAGCCTGATTTTTGGTGATCAACGTGATCGGTGCATGGCTTTGGCTTTGTGGAAAACTGCTGAAGCTTCTAAATGTGTTCATTAACCGAGCATAGCCTTGCAAAGGCGGGATTCATCAAACAGAGGATGGGCCGCTTCACCGATCTCTCCGGCACACATTGGAAGGTATGATCACTCAATTCGGGTAGGGTCTAATTGATTTTTTATCGAATTTCAATGCTAATCTGCATCGCGCAAGCGTGGGGGCCATTTGTTGTTCCCTTTTTGAATGAGCATATTTCGAATAAATTAAACCGAAGCTCATATCTTCGGATAAAATATTATGACGTCTCGAGAAGCATATTTAGTTGGGTCAGTTGGTAAAAGGGAACCATAACCCTCAGATGATGAGATTGATTTTCAAAAGGCGTTCGCGAAGATTGTTTCATGATTAAAAAAGAGACCCAAGCATTACGCCTATCCAAAACATTGAACGAATTATTAAATTATATCTTAAACTACCAAGCCAAGAGTTTACATTGAAGCAGCATGGCCGAATGACCCTGTCACCGCAATCTGTCAACATCGCATCGTCGTGTGGCGCCTAATTGAATGCGAATTTTTGCGCCCGCCGGCGATAAACAAGGTCAACCAAGTGTCTCGACTCTGCGTGCTTTCAATTTCTTGGCATATACCCCGTGCGCGCAGGGATGCTGCGAACGTTCGGTAGCGCGCAGACGTAGCCTAAGGCACAAATTTAGACCAAACACCCATATCGTAGTTCAGTAACCTTCACCCGAGGCCTAGGCCAAGGAGATGTCAATGTTTCGGCCGTGTGAAGTGAAAGCATCACTTTAATTTCTGTCATCAAAAACAAGCCACTCCTCGTGAGGATAAGCACGAGTTACTGAACAGTGCGAAACGCGGATCACAGGCGATCCGTCTGTCGTAATTTGTGTCATCTTGGGCAAGAAATTCGATATTTTCTTCAATCGGATTGCAGTAAAGACTAGGTGGGCTACAAGAAGTGTTGATGCGTTTGGACAAATTGATCACACTGAGCCCAACAAGAAAATAGAAGTGGCTTGAGTTGCCAATCAAGAGCTTCAAACGATAATATTTAACGTCAAGTATTAAATCAATTACACAACTATTGACAAAATTCAACTACTCGTAGTAATTGTTCCAGCCGATTAAATGCTGTACGGATGTTCGATGATGATGTTCATCCTCAATATGGCACCATCAATCCGTGACTAATGCCCCATTTTTTCGTCGTTCTTTTTTCTCGTGACACACGAAACCATTCCATTCTCATAACGACGGAAAACTATGCTGATTGCGCGACGGAATGTCTGAAGTGTGGCGAGATTTCTTCCGGAATGGGCCGCCCTAATCACGTCGCCATTCCGGGCGTTCGGTCGTACTTTTAGTCGGAAAATTTTTCGCCACACCACCGAACATCGAAATGTTATGATTTATGTCGAAGCCATTATGTTTGCTAACATTTTTGCTGCCGCAGAACCACCGGTTTTTTCGCACAGACTTCTCTCCAGGCGGTGGAGCAAGTTTCGCGTCTAGCCAAGCAAGGATCGGGAAATGGAGTAGTGGGAGTTTGTGGGAGTTTCAAAAATTTTGCAGACTCTCCTGCGGATGCGATTTTATCGAATGTATTGATCCATAAAAATGTGTTTTCTGCGTAAAAAATTGAACGACGTAACTGGTTGTATGTCTCCCTCGCTGTTTTAGCAACAGTTCGTTTCTTTATTAGGCGCGCCGATCTGGCGTACGAAACTGTGAAGGTTTATAGCGCTGAAGACCACAAACGAAACAACTCTTCCTTCGCTATGGTCCGATATTATTCATGTTCATCCACGTCATCGCTTCTCGGCGCAAAAATAAATACAGACATTACCAATCCTCGGACCCGAATAATTTGGTACCACAAAATGCGAATCACTCTACGATCAAGTTATGGAACCTCCAGCAAGAATGCTACCGATACTCAACATTATCCCATTTTTGAGGCCACAAAAGAGAACCACATACTTTTTGTCACACAATTATGCAACTGGGTTAGAGCTATCGGTGGGTAAGCCCTACTTGTTTTAGATTTTTATCAACCAGATAACTGTGGCGGACGGAACTTGTTACAATGTTAATCGGTGTGTTAGGGCGGAACCCGACAGAAAGCTCGCTTTTTGCAACTCACGAAAACAGTTCCGGCAAAAAGCCGGAAATCAAGCAACGTGCAGAGCAATTCCAGTGCCTTCCCTTTTGCGTGGGTCATCCAAAGGTTACCGATACGTCGCAATGACTATTGGGAAGCCAGTCGTAGCGTCGTTTTAGATTTCCGGAAGAACGATAGCGCCGGATGTCTAGCACCGTCGACGAAAACGCAACATAATGGAGGAAAAGAAAACTTCCAACACTACAATAAATCTGTTTATTGTCGTCCTGGGGGCGCCAGTTCCGGGCCACATGATGCTGCTCGGTGCTGTAACTTCCGCAACACAGGAGAGACCAGATTGCTCTCGGCGGCGCGCTCTGCCTCGTGTCGGCGGGTTCCGCTTGGCAACAACAACCCTCATACCCAGACCAGACGCCGGCCGAGCCGCCGGAATATGGTTGCGAAACTTTGGACCAATCGAAACTACGTCTCCAGTCGTTTGTATGCTGATTCAAATTAATCATGGCCACTTTTCGCTTACTAAACGACTTTTTCCGGACCCTGGCCAACGGAAATACTTTCACTTGCGTGAACCAAAGCTACTTGTCTCGATGTTGTTCGGGGCGCAGAAAGAACGTGCCACACTTTGCCTTCGAAGAATCCTCGAGCTTCGTTGTTTCGTAGTCCGGGTCGTAGCTACGCGTTTAGTTATTCCAGCAGCACGAAGGACGTGAGGCCATTGAACTTTTGTTTTAAACAATAACGAGACACCGTAGACTTCGAGCGGGTATCTGCTGAACTTCAAACACTTCTAATAGTCTCACACCCATTCCATACACAACACAAAGCTCACACCTGCCAAAGACACTGAGCCGCGCGAAGTAGTTGTGGGTGGCAATTGCATTACGCAATTATCAGACAAAGATTAAATGGCTCCAGTAATTTCCAGTCGTCCAACGCGCGCTGAACTGCAGATAGGTTCTTGCGATTGATAAATGGTGCAATTGCATTCAATTAGTAAATTTATTGGTCTGTGGGCGGCTTATGCCGTACCTTGTCCAACAAATTGATTATCGTGCCCGCTGGCCATAACGCCTTGGCTCAAAACAAGTGGTCGATTGCATATGCCTTGCGATTGCGCTGAGAGCTAGTGGATGATGAAGGGTGGTCCATTTTGAGTGTTGAAAACAGGAATAAAATGTCAATGCAGTATACGGCAATGTGCCAGGGATCTAAAGCGCTTATAAAATATATTCATCAAATTTTAAAACATTATACAATGTTAAACATATTACAAATACAATTATACTTTAAGATACGTATGCATCACTTATTATTGGTCTTACAAATTACACTCTCTTGCTCACTAGATCGATAAATAAATCGGAAATTAGAATCCTTCCGATCAGCATTCACGTACCTTTTCACCAATGCGGCAAACCAGTCCGCGGGTGGCGTGAATCTCGCAAAGCCGTGCTACCCACACGCACCTTATTCTTACGACATCCGAAACGCTGCGAAGTGGTTCGCAAAATATAAATAATCCCACCCATGATACCCACCGTGTACCGGCGCGTTGCATGAACTTAAGACGTAAGAAGTCTGACCAATTGACTGCTCGTTAAACGTCGTCACCTCCGCAAGTGTGCGAAAGATCAACTTCGTTATGCTCGGCTCGGTGACAACATCAAGTGGCGCCATTTCATCATAATATTTCACCAAAAAGGGTAGCCGCTATGCTACTGTACGCACCCTTACAGTAATTATTGCCAAAGGTGAACTCTCTCCGGCAGCGTACGACGCGTATTCAAAGTCGCATTTCGCTCGGGTAATTAAGAACCGCTGATGTGGCTCTGATGATCTTAATTTATGTACTGCGGCAAGCCGTTGTATCATAATCTGGTGCCATAAATTACCTGCGCCGTCTGGCAGCCGTAACGTGAGCGCTACCGAGAGAGCAGACGGAGACAGTATCTGAGGGCTAGCATCGATTGCAACCGGTGGTGTGAATAAACTCTTTAGACTCCACTCAACTCCTTAGATTAAGCCGTCAATGTAATGATGGAGAATGTCCTTAAGCACATCATAATTAATGCTTGTCGTATGCAATCATTCGACAATATCTGCGACTGATCGCGAATACTAAGTAACAAGCTATGGTAACGGCACTTGCAACTTAATCTTACCACTTTGGAAACCCCCATATTATTGGTGCAGCACGGTTCCCAACAAAATATTCTTTTAATAAAAAAAATATAAGTATTTTTAAGCCACTGGGTGGTCACCACTCAATTGACACTCACCCCGTCAAATTAAATGACGACCGGTCGACCGCACAAAACCCACTCTTGTTTTCGCAAAGCCTAACGCTGCAGAACCCGAACGGTTTGAGTTACATCATCTGCCACCCGAAAGTTCCGCGCATAAAAACATAAAACAGATCGTTCCATCCAATGCCAAGGTTGAGCGGAACGGCCGCGGCCGCAAAAAAGGAGGAATCCGTTGTTGTTCGCGTTCCCGTTTCATCTTCGCTGGCGGCGACAATCGATGGCGACATTCCAATTCATTTCCACCAGTTAACACACACAATAACCATCGTACGATACAAATATGCGGCCCCGCGCTCCGCCACGGGCCCAACGGTGGCTAACCGCGGGCCGGCCGTCCACAGGATTCGCAACTGGAACTCCAAGAATGCAGAAGACGAACGAACCAGAATGTCGTTCAAGGCGAGGGTTATGCACCAAACTGTGCGCCTAACCCTTGGACGCCAGGCCGAGTCGGAAAAGACTCCTCCTGTCAAAATGTTTTCGATAGCAAAATGATTCCTTTTCCATTGTTGTGGTCACCATACGGATGAAAAATGATTGCCCGAATTTCACGACTTCATTTCGCAAGGTGCCAGAATGAAGCACTGGTCCTACTTTAAGCGAACTGTATAATTTCTGTTCCTTGGAGAATAGCAACAAAAGCCTTACCCACAGTAGGAATCAAACAAGCGTTGATTTAACAACAGATGATATCATGTCAACAACACGCTCTCTACATCTTTTGGTCCTCCAGCTAGTATCCCACAAGGAAGTATCCTTGGTCCTTCACTCTATATTATACTCACATCCGACATTCCAAAAACAAGAGCGTCTGAAGGGGCAATATGCTGACGATACAGCTCTTATATCAACAAGCAAGGTAACCAAGGCAACAATTAAGAACCTACAAAAACTCGTAAATTCTTATAAAATTTTTACAATAACTGGAAGATAAAAAATCCATCCCTTGAAAGTTCAGGCTATATTTTTTCCATACAAATTCAGCAAGCGAATTATCCCCCTACCTGGGTAAAATATCATTATAGATAGTCAAAATATATCTAGTCTTCTAACATCAAGTACCTAGGGTTGATACTAGATAATAAACTTAACTACCGACCACACTTAGAAATGTTACATAAAAAACTAGACATACTCATCAAAACGCTTTACCTATTAATCAACAGAAAATCAAAATTAAACATTTCAAATAAACTTCTCCTTTACAAAAGAATTTTCCTCCTTCTCTTACCCTATGTCTCTTTTCTGTGGTCGCAATTCTTCAAAACTCAGTTCCAGTCAATGCAAATCAGACTGAATAAAATTCTCAAAATGATCCTTAATACACACTGGAGAATACCAACAAATCTTGTTCTAAACCTTGCTGGATCGCAAATACTATTCGCAAAAAACAAACTAAAAGAAGCCCTAATAAAAGATGGCATTGTTGTGAACCAATGTTGTGTACCAATGCCTGAAAGCACTTTCTTGGCTTCACATGCACATGCTTCACCATTTTTCAAACTTTACCTATTTTCGGAAAAACACGCCGACCGTGATAAAAGGAACATTGGCCTTGAAGGGTTAATTATAAAAATAAGACCAAAAGTGGTGACCGAAAAGGAGCCAAGGCAATGCTCTTGACCAACTCTCCATCTCGCCCGGAGTGACGAAGCGCAAGCGTCGGCAATTGTTTCTGGAACAACATTCTTATGACTGATAAACCGAGAAGGAGAAAACCACGACTAAGACGGAAAAATAGAGCATCAAACGTGCTTTTGCCGCGAGATGCTCGCTACGAAGCGACAGTTCGAGAGCACATGGGGCTGGTGATCGGCAAAAACGATCCTAAAATGGGAGCTCCGCGTGCCAAATGTTGTCCGACAACAACAGAAAAAACAACCCACAAAAACGGCAACCGCATTATGAGAGACCCGCGGCCCACAATAAAGCGACACACAATAAAATTAGCGATAATTTATTGCATTTTCGCTTCGCCCGCCCATTGCTGCGCCGTGTCAATCGGAGAACGCGATCGCTTGCCGCGCTTGATCGCGCTCCTCCGCCGGCCAAAAGGTTTATGTTTATGGCCCCGATGCGTCCCGATGGTTTACCTGGCCGGCTCTGCTTTTTGGGGGGTTCTCTGCTACGTTTATAGCGCGAAAGCCACCCGCGGTAACAGCTTCCGAGAACAGGATCATCAAATCTGGCAACATTTTTATCTTCCGCGAAGAGCATAAAGCAGCAGATCGATCCCGAAGATACGCGCCACATTCCGGGGCGATGAAGCGGTTCCCCGGCGAGTCGCAAAAATAAAAGACGGGGCCTGCATATTCGGCGCACTATTGGTCAGCGCCAATTTAACGGCAGGACCAGAATAACGATATTATTCCGGGGAGCGTCTCTGGGCGCAGTGTCAATCAAACGTCGGGCCGGACACTGTCAGCCGCCCGGCCGCCGCCACTAATTGCATCCGATAACTACGAGATCTTGCAGCACGGTATGGATGTCTTTGCTCGGGCGCGGATGGGAAAGCTGGCCGTGGCGTCGATCTGGCGGTCAATGTCATTGACTTGACATGCACGTATGCTGCTGCTGATGTTGCTCCTGCTGGTGTGCAGTTTGCCTCGAACGTGTATGAGATGATCTTTTGACCTACCCACCGTCGGGATCCTGCGAAGTCCGCGAAGGGAGTTTGATTCTCTTTCGATGCTGATCAAAACTAATAAAAGTCCCCCAACAAGCAGCCCATGATTGATGTCTGCTGAAGCTTCTGACGAATCACCACTGATTGGCCGCAGCAGTCTGTGGGTCTTTGATTTTAAACCCGGTCGCGATCGGCATCCGTCTCCAGCAATTGTTAAGCCCCCGTTGAAGTGACTCCTTAATACATCAAACAGTTTGAAAAAGTCGCAAGCCAGCGGTCGCGCAGTAATTGCACAAGATTGGCTCCGGAACAGGCTGATAGTAACGAACTAATGTAACAACCCGGACGATTTCACGATTTTTTCGATAAATGATTCCGATTCATTATCGCGAGCCGTTACGGCCGTTATTAGTGGTGGTTATTGACGCATTAATTTAGTATACACACGTCGTCGACGCCTGCCATAAACCGGACCAGGCCGTTGTTTTGATTTTATTTACACCTTTATGGCACACCGCATAAAGTATGTAAATTCTGCCGCAAGTCGTGTGTCTGCTATGCAGATGCGTTTCCGAAACCGGGGCACGTTTATTGGTGGCTGTTAAGTCCGAACCGAAAACTCCTTTCGAATTATTCATAAAATGCGTAACCGAAACAAACTCGACGAGCATGTCAATGATGGACCAGATTTGATTAATTATCCAACCTCACGCATAACGAGGTAATTAACGAACGACGCGCCACAACCCGGCGGACGGGTGGATCAAACCAGATTCGAGAATTGTATCGCCGCCGTGCGCAAATGCGATTGCAAACGCAGCACCGGTGGCGAGTTTGCAGGTGGAAAACAGGATCATCGTGGCTGCGAACTGAGGCTGACTGCACCGGACCGGACTGCACCGGAACGGAAGTGGCCATCCCTGCCAGTATCAGATTTAATGATTTAATAACGATAATCATTTTTCAATTAGTCATGAAGCATAGTTCCTTGGTGCTGCCGCCCGTGCCCGCAGTAAAGCGCTTTAAAGAGCCGTTGGGGGCACTGCCACATAACTGCCCCGCGCTTTTGGGTGGTCCGTGCTGGTGCGGGGCCGGTGCAGTTCGCCTTGGCAGGCTCCAGTCGGAGTGCCATCGGCCCACGGCACAACACTCCCCGGCCACTAATTACGGCCACTATCAATTTCTCATTTGTGTGGCCCATACTGGGTGATGGTTCAGCAAACCATGAATAACTCATTATAACTGGGGCAATTATCGTCTTCGGTGTGCCGTGTGTGGGAGCAATGTTTTGGGAGTGCGTGGCAGGGTCGTTTTCAGAGCCGCACGAGGATCCCATAATAAGATCGCTTGAGAGTGCAATCAGTTAGCCAACTAGCTTTAAAAACATTAAGAAACCTATAAAAGGGAATTATGGCGGAAACACTGAAACGGCCATTACACATTTGGCAGATTGAAATTGTTACTTTGATTACTTTACGAGTTACTTCAAAGGTCTAATAAAAATATTTGAACGCTACCACCAAACACCCCATAATAAAGCATAAACTACCATAGGGAAATCTTTAGCCATTTCCCAATGTTTTTGTTTTCTTTCCTTGTGTTTTGATTAAATTCACCATTTCATGTGTAATACACGCGTTCAAGTATAATAAATAACTTTTTATCGATATTTTAAGGTATTTAAACGCCTGAGCTATACAATCCGCATGACACTAAAATGTTTTAATGCATAATCGTCTACAAAAGTCGAATTTCTGCTAAAAATGTAATGCCTTTTGAGTGTAAGAAAGGATATAAAATGACCGAGGAGCTCTACTCATTGCGTTTGTGGGAATATTGTAACAAGTAATTATTACCATCCGGAGTATACAACCCATGAACTTTTATTTAAACTTTATTTATTTGGTAGAATACTAATTAGTCTTTTTCTTCATGCAAACTTGAATGGATATAATGTGCTTGATTAAAATCCAAATAAATCGCGATATCGTCATTAATGATTTCCTTTTACGCTACCTATAACCCAATGAAGCAGAACTAATTTTAGGGTCCCTGCTATGTATTGCCCGAATGAAAGAAATGAAGTGTTTTCTTAAAATAAGCCTAGCAGACACGAACAGATTGGGACGCATGCAAAACTTACTGGAAATAATTTAAAATTACCTAATATTTTAATTGTTATGCTCAGTTGAGTTGCGCAAGGCCCCGGAATAACTTTACTGTATTACCAAAGTTGATGAATCGTATTTTTTCGTAATTTTCTATAATAATTCCGATAAAAATGTGCTAGCAATGCCAATCGATTTTCATATCAATGTTTTTCATATAAGTACATTACCGCAGCTGAACTGTGCTAATGATCGCTTTAGCTGATAAAAGTTGATTTTAAACAGTAATTTTTATCACTCGCCTTTCCCTTATCCCCATTGTGGAACCGTTCCAAGAACACCGCGGCTTCGCTGGGTATGCTGTGCTGGGTGCTACAGTGCCACCGACAACATCCATCGACAGCGACCGATGATGCACCCCTGATTCACCCGCTTCAAGAGGATGGTTCAGGCTAAATTTATTTAAATGGCATAAATCAATTTACGACCATTGGCAGGAAATCGAAATCGATTCACCGATGCCGGTTCAGCCTACCGGTTCCGAGATGAATCGAAGATAACGCGAGTAAAGCTACCGCTTCAGTTTCCTGGACCGCACAACTGTTAAGCTCTATCCAGCTCAAACCTCTACGGTGGGCACGTTGTGCAGCCCAACCCAACCCAACCCAACCCAGCAACGGCGACGACGGCGACGACAAACAGGAAACGCTGCCATCGATGAGATTCCTTTGCGATATCCGTGCGCTACGAGACGGCGTTTTCGGAGAAATTCAAATCAAAAGCTCCAAACCCGAAGGTAGAATGATCTTTAATCGGACTTTAAACGGACAAAAGGACCGTATTTAAAGATGTTTTCGAACGGTTCAAACCCTGTTCTTGCCTGTAGGTTCAAAAAGATGGGACAAAGAAATTTTATAAACTGCCGTCACGAACAAACGAAAGCTTCAAACTCAAAGAACATCAGCAAACTCGTAACTCAGCAATCGGCAGCAATTTATGCAAAAATAACCAAACGGTTATAAGCGGTAAGCTTTCAACCTGGGTGTGTGGAAAATTCGAATGCAAATTTGAAATCAATTAAACATCGGCACATTGGCGACCACCTCACCGGAGCGCGGAGTATGACTCAACCGAGACCGATGATCCTGACGGCCATTGCGGTCAGCAGCAGGTGTGTCTACCGTGTTGAGTTATAGCCGCCGACCTCGAGCGGATGTCCCGTTCACTCGACATCACACACATAAGGGTGCTAATTCGAGATCGTATCATATTCCCGCTTCCCCGACCTACACAGGCCTCCTCCGAAAACCGGGAGGACCGGACATAGGACATTTCGGTTTCAACTCGTCTCTTTGCCACTCTTCTGCTTCAGACACCAGACACCACGCCGGCCGATATGCTGACGGAGGCGAAGTGTAGCGCCATAAAATAACTGCCCCGGCCATCACCGCCATGGCCGGCAAAGGAGGGCGGCTATAAGGACCCCCGCGATCGGATCCAGCCGCCAGGCCACCGCGGTGTGCCTCGTCGTTGGACGCATCGTAAACTTATGCAAACGAAAGGCAAACAACGTGTCAACGATCGAGAAGAGGCCACCGCCACCACCACCACCACGCTGTGTGCGAACGATGCGATGTGGGACACGATGAGATGTGGCGCTCCTTTTCGTTGATCACCGTCGGCTTTTGCCGGCTTGATCCCCAGGTTGGTCTGGCTGCTGCTGGTGGGCGCAGCAGCAGCAGCACGCCATTACACAATCCCAAAAAAATGATGTGACCAAAAACCGAAAGAAAAGCGTGGAGCCAGAAAGATTGTAATTCACTTTGTGACATCTTGCGAAGCATAAGCACACTCACAGGGGTTTGGGGGCAACGGTGGTGCTTTTTTGTGTCTGGTACTGTCTGCGGGCCATAAAAGGAAGGGTTCTGATTTATGAAGTCATACACGACTTGTAAACCGATGTAATTCCGGTTGGAGAAATCAGGTGTAGTGTCGTTATGCAGCTTCAATTTCACGCCCTTTTCGGCTATTTCTACATTTTCACAATTCATTCAGCCAAATGGCTGTGGAAGGCTTATCGTAACGTTATTGATGGAGAACTTTCCCCAAAACGAAGTTCTTTCGTAGAGCTCTTTTTTCAATTAATTTAATTTACTTTACTTTACGAATTTACTTTTAAGCGAATTTACTTTTTATTTTGCGAATTCACTTTTAAAGTTCGTTTTTGGGTTTTCCAACTTCTGACATGTTTTTCTGTTTATTTTAGTCAAATAAGGTCTGCTATCGTTTGAATTAGGAAGAAACGCTTGTTTTCACTACGAATTATTCATAAATACGGCCCGGTCCGTTCTTCTAAAATTAAACGAAAAAACTACGAATTAAATATAAAATATGATAAATAGGAAGAGTAGATTTTTTTCTTTCGATATGTTCAATAGAAGTAACAACAATGGCCAGTTACTTTGTTAGCGTCATTGCTATGCATTTGATTTTCGTTCATCAACACCGTTTCGTTGTACTGGGAAAGAAATGAAAATTAACATTTCACCTTCAAAACAAAAATGTTTGGTCCCAATATTAACAATAAATATTCGGAATGTCCATCTTTCCAAGCGGGAACCTGATGTAGCGCGATTGAGCTTTAACAGAAATGCAAATCGATGAAACGCCACGGTCCGTTATTTGGAGTTAAATAAATCAGAAAATCGATAATGACTGTAAATGTGGAGTAATTTTTCCTGTCCCGCGGAATGTGTGGCGGTGGTTCGAAACTCTCTCTTCCTTCCCCCGGTGGCTCTCTGCGACAGAGCCGTGCGGGACCGGAATGGCGGCCCTCCCTCCTATTAATGGTGGCCTTTATTTTATTAATGATCCCACCCATTAGCACCAGCAAGCCGAACCGACGAGCCACGATCGAACCCTGTCTACCGGTAAAGGTTATAATTGTATTAAAATCCGATCGAACCAATTCGGCTGACACGGTTTGTGGGGAACACACGGCGCATTCCTATCGAGAAGTAGACGTTCGAACAGTCGAAGGGCCAAGGAGGCAGCGGAACAGCGCCACCTGCTGAGCCACGGGATCGGAAACTGAATGGAAGCGAGATCACAATTGGGTTTCGCGTTGTTGTCGAACGATTTGCATTCCCCGTCCTGGAGGTGCCTCTCTCAGGCGGGGGAAGGATTATAAATCTTCCACGGCGCACAATAGCGAACTAGCGTTTGACACCGGCACCAGCAAGGACATTACGACCCGGCAACGCACCGGTGTGCACATAAATCTGTCGCTAACATTTTTCGGTAACGGAACCGCCTTGGACACCGATCACCGACCGGCCGAGTTCAGAAGTTGTGGACCACCTTTAATTTAGCTCTTACATCACCCTAAGCACTATGGACGAGAGCCGCACGAGAGAGAGAGAGAGAGAGAGAGAGAGAGAGAGAGAGAGAGAGAGAGAATGTAGGGCCGCCACACCGCTAATTTCATCTTGATCTAGCCAGGTCCGAGGTCCAGCCGCTCATTAGCGCGTCACCCCTTCGGAACCGTCGGATCATTCCACGCCGCGGCACAGCGGGAGTTCGGAAGGTCGGGCCAACAATCGTCGTCGGGTCGGGCCCGTTGGGCTAACCGAAGTCCCCGTGGGGGTTTGATATCTTTCTCCTGCCTTATCCGTGTTTCCAATCATCGAGATTTAAATCTCCTGGGAACGAACTGAAGCTTGGAATTGGAAAGAAGGAACAGCTTCACGCGGGACGTGAGAACGAGCTGTGACAAATTTACAATCATTGGGAGGTCCCCCCGCCGCCCCTTTCGGGTGTCCAGCCCCGGGAGTCGGGAAGGAAACCTGATTCCACACTATATGGCTCTTCGACGATAACATCTCAATGCAGCACGGTGGAGCAGCAAGCGCAACGCCCAGCAGTTTTTGGGTCAGCACAATAGGATACGCTATGCCCACGGACACCTTTGCTGTATCCGTACAGCGTCACCTTGGCTCCGCGGTTGCAAGCATCAACTCCTTGAACGTAACTGATTATCGCAACCGATTGGCCAATAAACTGTGAGCTTACCGTGCTGCTACTTTGTGAAGGAAGTCCCATAGCCCAAAGTGTTCGTGGATTGTGGACCTAGCCTTTAAAGCCGTATCGGACTTGCGTAAAAACGTTGTATATTCAAATAAGAAAGGCTGAACTTTATTTAACCAGAGTAAACCGCTACCGAAGTCATAACTTTAACAGCTCCATAAAGCCGCGGGGAGCCCCGGAGCCGCGGTGGGGCTTAGGCTCGTCTAGAGCGCCAGCCGGAGCGATTCAGATGCTCACACTTGCGCAAACCAGTAAAGCAGTTTACCTCCAGCAGTCTGTTGGCAGGAAAGCCACCTCAAACTCAATTTACACATCAACTCCGGTTTTACAGGACCACACTGTGCCGCAGAGTTACGCTAAAGTCGTACTCGTACACCTAATGCGATTACTAGGCTCTCGATTCGACTCGAAGGGGTATAGAGCTCACAACCGCACCGGACCACAAGGAGAGTATGGACAGTGCACGTAAATGGGTGGGATTTAAGTCGGTTTTATTTCTGCCGGCTACCGGGCACTTTCGAAGGCCCGTCATTATCGACACCTTTCCTGGAATCGTGGAATCCTGGGGTGAGATCTCTCTCACTAGATTTCGTGTCCGTTAAAACGATCGGCGAGTAATCGGCTACAATTTCATTTCATTGTGTCTATAGATTATTTCACTAGCGAACGAAACGAACGAAAGCTTTGACTGTAAGCATTCTCATAAAACCTGATCCTGGATACTGCATAGCAACGCAATAATTCTTCAATTTTGGATTTTTCAACATCTAGATGCAAGAGCTGCAAAGAATTCAAAGAATTGGTCAATTCATTAATTTATTTCGCAAACTGCTCCAGAAAGACCGCTTGGAATTGGTCTGTTCGAGGTCTAGGACTAGTCGCCGAACGACTTCCAATACCTATGAACTCTAAAACATCGTCAACATGGGGAAAAAAGTTATCCACAAGGAGACACAGCCAAACAGCGTAGGCAACGCATTCTAGTCCGGCGTGCTTATCGTGACCATAAGAGCCGCTTGAAATCAACACGGTCCACACAGCCAGTCCACAGACGGTCCGGTCCACCCAATGGTCTGTGGCAATAAAAAAACGAAATTTATCGGCGCACAAATTGAATGATTTCGTTAATTAAAATTCCTTCGTCCGTGGCGAACGCACTGGAACGGCCAATATGGGAATTTGTCCAGTGTCTCCGGGGACCTCTCTGGGCGTCGCGCTCGGCGACTCGTCGCTTCCTGGCGTGTGTCCGGCGTGAAACCGCATACCTGTTACATTATGCGCCCAAGCCCATCCTCCTCGATGCACGGCAGTGTCGCAGGCGTTATCTACTAGACGAGAACGATTTCCAGGGATTCCACCCCACCGAGGAGGAGTGTGTGCGATAAACTTCTCCATCTTTATTGTCCAGGGGGACAATCGGAGCAATTAAAATCAATCGGTCGACGGGGACCTTCAGGGACCGCTCTTTAGGGTTGCCCGAAAGTTTGCCCGTTTCGTCGTCGGTCCGGGACGGGTCGCACTGCTGCACACCTGACCCGAGTCCACTTTGGGGCTGTAATACTGATAATGACCGGGCGTCTCGCCCGAATGCCCGAAACCGACAGTAGGGCGCGCACCGACGAGGCAATAATCGTCATGAGAAATTGCTTCTTCTCGCGTTATCGGCGCACTGCCACGAGGCGGGCTGCTTTATTTATGAGCTCACCTCACGTGACTGATACCCATTACCGGGACTACTACCGGACGACGATGTGGAGCTTAATCCCATCCCGAGGGTTATGTAAAATCGAACGTGCAGCCAACGGTATGGTATGCTTCGGTCAATGCTCTCGGCTCTCGGAATGGGAGACGGCTACCAGGTTTGGTTTCAAGATCGATGAGGTTTTATTTTAAGGGCTGTGTACGCTGCTAGCTATTGGTCCTTAATGCGATTCTTTGGATGTTATATCGACACGACACTGATTTGCTTGGTTTTGAAAAGTTGTTCAGTGAAAACCCATTCCAAATAATGTCGAAACCTCAGCCATCTCTTGTGCCTCCTGATATCCGGAAGAGTCCACTTAGAAACTACTTACTTTAACAGTTAGAGTGTCCTTGAGTGTCTCCTTCATCATTGGTGCACCAATCCTCGCTGAAATTCAATACCTCGCTTTACTCAATTCAGGCCAGCTTCAGCAGGATGAGCCGTAACATAATATCCGCTCGCGATACGCCTCAGGAACGCCCTTTCGAGTTGGTCACATTTCTTTTCTAACGCACTCGCACTGCCTACAACGACAACCTCAATGAAGATCTCAATCAAAAGGGCTATTTGCTGCCGTGGCAAGGTTATGGAGCTGGCCTCCCGTTTTGGCTCTAACTCAGTCAACAAGCGTTTTTGGGTGTTTATTGATATTTCTTTTTCCCAGCAATAACCCAGCAAATCATTGTATTAATTGTTTATTGTTTTTATGCAAAGCAATCCAAGACGTGGCTCTTCTTAAAGTCACACTCATTCATTTTGCAGCGCTATTGCCTTGGCTTCATTTTCTTGAGTGAATAATAGTAAAAGATTGGTATTCCATGACACAATAAAAGAAGCGTCTATCCGCAGCGGTGCTTAGCTTAGGGGAGCGGAAGATTACAGTAAATCGCTCGCCCCACCGATAGCTCGTTATCAAAATGAAATAATTGTTTCTCACAACTAATGTCCTTTGCAGTCTGTTCCGCAGCATGGTTGGAAGTGGTCCAACAACGTCCGACACCGTCCACCAGCACGCTTACCTAATACCGTCGGCCATCGCGTGAAGCAAAGGACTTTTTTAAACCCTTTTCTAATACCAAAACCCACCGGACGGTGTATGCGGCGAAAGAGAAGAAATCTGCGAATGCCGTGACCTGGGATACTTCATCACTTACACGCCTCGGTCGCGGTGCACCACCGACGCTGCCGTATATGGGGTCTGCTTTCCTTCAGGCTCTTCCCATTCAGGCCCGTGAGGGGTCAGGCGAAAGGCCAGACAAAATTCTAAGTCCACGATAGCAGGTCACCAAACATCTAATGGGGCTCCCCGGGTTGATCTATCCACGCCACACGCTCAACCTTGACCGGACCCATGCTGAGGGGGCCACCGGGCAGACTACCTAGGGTCGGACTGAAAGGTCACAACCCTAATGTAGCCGCCAGTTGTGTGTGAATGTGAATTTATCGCGGAATTTATTATTGCTCCGCACATACGGTAGGCAGGCAGATAGGTGAAACTACGTTTTAATTAAGTGGGATAGTTTTCCATCAGATAGAAAAAAGCATCATCGTTAAATGTACTTGCGGAGTACAAAATGATGTACATTACATCCTTTTAATAAGCTGTTTACATCGCTTGAGGTTGAAAGTATGGCCTAGCTGGGTCGGGCTGTAAATTCCGTAATTAAAAACAAGCCGTCGCCTGAGAAGGCGTCGAGCCTTACGGGCTCGACATAAATAATTTAAAACCGTTTTGTACCCACTGTGGAGCCACCGTCAGACGAATGCGGCCATATTAGCGATAATCCAATACCATAAATAGGGGCCCGTATCATAAATTATACTACCTACGGTCCTGTCGATAGACCCGAACTTCGAGCTCCATTGCAATATAAGGTGCGGCATTAAAAACGGATGATTGATTAATTACCTGCAAGAAGGGGAAAAAAGAAGGAGAATGAAAATATATTAGCAACGAGAAGGCTCGAGATATCAATCAGTAGTAAATCAATCAACCATTAGTCAGGTCCCACCTACGGTTGGGCGGTGCCATGCTTCCCTCGTTTAATCCGTTCCCTTATGACCATAAGAGTGCATAGGCCTGCCAAAAGCATAAGCGATCTCGGAACGTAGCAATATGGCATGCACCGCATGCTTTACCTCCAAGAACGAAAAGTAATCCGCTCGGTTTACGAATGTAAACTTCAACCTACGTATCATCAGCACAGCAGCTAAACCAATATTACGTAAAAGTGGTACACAAAATACTCGACGCACGTGGCTGCCAGATGCGGATCAATATGGGACTTCGGTATGACAAATAACGCTGTTCAGCAAAAAATAACCCCGACCGAGTGACACATTCCAGAAGCCTCTGCCGTAACCGGCCAGGTCCAACCGTAGGTCGATAAATCAAACCGTACGTCGGAACTATCGTCGCCAATCGTGTCGCCGTAGCGTAGTAGGAGTCTCTCCTTCTCTCCGGACCTCGGGGGATCGCGAGGGAGGCTGTCAAAACGCGATGGCGCCGGTCTCGCCGACCCGATACATTCTGCAACACGATATGTCTATTAAATGTGTGCATCGGATTAGCTTACTGATAGCTTCATAATGGCGAGCAGGGCGACTGCAAACCAGCCACCCACCTCCGAGAGTGGGGAGCGGAAAAGCTGGACGCGAGTGTCCTAGGCGCCAACCGTGCAGTCAATTAATAACCGCGCCGATATTAAGATACACCGGAGCAGCAGCAGCAACAGCCGCCGCAAAGGGATAACCAGAGAACACTCGACTATGCAAATGACCCGCTCGCGGAAGGTGGCCCTTTCCGATCTCCATTGGCGCGCGCGCGGACCGAGTTTCCACAACTAACAATGCCTCGGCAGCAAGAGTGGCCACTGATTAATGATATCGACCGCGCTAGCCAGGCTCACTAAACCTATCATAACGCGAAGCATTACGGTGACGAAAGAATCCTTTCAGTGGGCTAAATCGTGCGAATCAACGGCTACTTCTTTAGCCTGCGGGGGAGCGATAATCAATCAACGGCACAGGGCCGCTCTCGGCAATAGGCGTTGCATTGGAGAAATTAATGAACGACTCAATTGAGTGACGGATTGGAGTTAGAAAAACAAACAAGCACGGCGGAATCACGGAACAGCGTTCTGCGGAGATCTGTACGGAGGGCCCATACCACCGTGTATTATTATGCACCTTGACGTGGACCAGTGGACCCAGTGTGAAGGACCCGTAATTACTGTCGGCAGGTTGGCCGTCGGTTGGCATCTCAATTTCAAAACTATAAATGGCTCGTTTGCATGAGCGGTCGTCGCATGACAGGCTACGCAGGGTCTCCGTAGGGGCGCATTCTACAATGAAGTGCTTACCCGTCGCTCAAATGAAGCGATTAACAACCACTACGTCGGAACCGACTGTCCAATTGTAACCGACTGACCCGCGTGTCAACCCACCCTCTCTATAGTGGCGTATCCTTAAAGTCCTCGATTCCCAGCACTCGTCCCGGTGGGGTTGCTGCTTTATTTAAATTCCAATGAGTGAGCTAAGAGCTGATCGCTGATCGCTAAGAGAGAGAAAGTCGTGGACCTTTCCCGTCTGCGTACGGGTCCGAGCGGAAACCAATAGGAATCTGAACAACCACCGCACCACCGTATTAGCATTATTCATGAGCAGCACGGGATTCCATCCTAATCAACGGCAATTACTCAACAACACCTGAACTGCGCGTTGTTGTTGTTACGCCTGCCTTGCCACTGCACACTGGCAACACTTCACGGGTCGCAACAGTGGGGAAAGTCAAAGAAAATTTTGGCGTGCAGAAAAGACCCACCGGTCCATTGTCAATCAGCGCGCGCGGCGGAGTATACCCTGGTCAACGCGAGCCGAGGAGATGTGTCAGACTGCATTAGCCACTTGGAATAATGGCCACTAGCTGGATGTGCTGCCAGTGGACATTGGATTACAGTTTCTTCGCCACAAACAAACACACGCCGGGCCAACCGGGAAACCAACAGACGCACGCCTGGCGAACATGTGAACCATTAATCATCACCTTTTACGCAGCCAGGACGCCACACGCTTGGAGGACTCTTCCGCATAAAGCGATGTCAATGAGGCTTAAAACTTGACACTCGGCTGGGCGGGTTGGGAAGAAAATCCCCACGGCCACGGACCTGATTGTTTAGCGGGACCCGGCCGGGCTTTTGTGAAGATTGTGAGAAATGGGGAAATTTGTCAGGATGTCAACAGTGCGCGTTCGGTGCTCGGGCACCGCATCTCAATTGGAAAAAATCTACCCATCGACAAGAGACAAATAATGCGTGGCATGTCCAGGAGAACCAGTACTTTCACCGGGGGCTCGCCAATCGAGTGGATGTGACTTTCGATGTGCATCGTGCTCACGTAATGTGCGCCAAGGCGGTGGCTAGATAACCTCAAAACCTGTGCAACCAAAACGATTACAAATGGGGGTCGACGAATTCTGTTCCTTTCCGCCGACACCTCCGCTGACTCAATGAGCCGCCTATTTCTTCGTAAAAAGTTGCAACCATTTTCCTCTACTTTGTTGCGCTCGAGTGTTGGGCGGATGTTGGGCAACTCATTAGCATAGGAATCGTATGTCGGAGAAGCTGGCAAGAAGTTATTTGCGAGATTTCAAACCGCCACACCACGGAAGCCATCCGACACCGCGGCGGCGCGGTTCTTCAGAATCAACGCCATCCGCTATCGAGCGTGGCGTTCGGGGCAGCGTGTTGAAATCCAAAGTAAATATTATAGGTCTAAGCTGAATTAACGACCATCCAAACGGAAATCCACCGTTACGCCCGTCGTGGAGTTTGTTCTGAAGCCTCGTGTCCGTGTCGGGGTTCATGAAGCAAGGAAGTGGAAAGGAAGCACCGTGTGCAAGCCCTTGGCAAATTTGTAAACAATTTGTATGACTGCATCGGAGCGTTATATTTCCTTAATGGCACTTTTTGGATGCAGCCGTCAATCGTTAGCAATATCTTTGATGCCTTTCGTAGCGGTGTCTAATGCGTGTGATTTAATCTAGTATCAATGGCACAGGGTCCTACGCTAAATTTAGTTATGGAATCGATTAAGTCTACAAATTGGAGTCAAAAATCATCACAAAGTCAGAAATACGCGCAGGCGTAGTTCTGATCTTTGATCTTCGAAGCATCATGAAATCTTCGACGTAGTCAAATACAAATTTTGAGGCTTTTTAAATACGTGTCCTGTTTACAAATTCACACAGTCACCGGATTCCCAACATCACGACCCCTGTGACATTTTCTTGTTCTTGAAACTGAAAAGCCCTAAGGAAGGACGACGCTACGCTACGATTTAGGAGATAAAGACGGCATCGATGAAGGACCCGTACAGGATCACAATGTGTTTATGAAGAATTTTGCTTTGAGGATTGCAAAAACGTTGACACAAGTTTGTGATGGGAATTTATTTTAAAGGGGACAACATAGATATTCCTCAATAAATAAATACTTTTTGAATAAACTCAAAAGCAGCGAAAGTTTTTGAACAGACCACATATTTTCGGTTTTGTCTGTTTGTGATAATCCCTAAACATCTATCGTTGGTTATATGTAATAATTAGTAAATGTAGGTTAACAAGTCTATTTAACTCCGAGGCACACAATTAGCATCTTCTTCGTATAGTTTACCTGTTCTTCACTGAGATCCTATCATCGTCAATGATAATTATGTAATCAAAGTATGGAACCAAATGCAAATAAAAATTAGTCCACAGCATGGGACAAATCAATCAGAAGAGAGCAAACTTTGCGGGCAAAAAAAAACTTCTAAGGCAGATGGACGAATAACCCAAAAACTGGTCCCTGAAGCGAACAACTTTTCGTGGTAGTATTAGTAGTAGCGCCAGTCACGTAGACCACCTGCAATGCAAAAGCGAAAACAACGAAACCGAAAACCGAGACGAGCTTAGCTGGGCGACCGGCGGTTTTGTGCAGTCCATTCATTAGTGACGAAATTTATGCTTCCGCCGCATACATGCTGAAGACGCTGTCGCGGGGCCGTCGCGGGACCGATAACATCAGCGGGCAAGGATTCCGTACCACTGTTCCGTTAAATGCCACTAGAGTAAAGCACAGAAATTAGTAGCTCACAAAAGTTTCGAAAGCATCGCTCGATATGCTTTGGACCTTCGGAAGCGCAACCTATGCTGCCGCGGTACCGTTTGGGTCTGGTATTTAGCTGGACGCTAAGAGAGTTCAAGGCATGACCCCTGAAGGCACTTTTTAATGTCCCGTAGTAAAACTTTGACGACGGTAATAATGTGAGTTGCGTTCACGTTGATCGAACGGTGAATCGTAACACGTAGACCGAGGAGGGACCCACTGCGGCTGCGACATATCGCGTAGCAGAACTTTTAGGGTGCAAAAAAAAACCGGCCAGCGAAGCGAAGGTTGGGTGGCAGAAAATAATAAAAATAACTTGATCTTCTCCGGTCAAGGTTGCTCGAACATCTTCGGGGGGGACAAAACATTTGGAAACAACGATACAACCATCGCGGCATGCAGCAGCAGGACAGTATCTTAAAATAGGCCGAACATGATGCAATCGATCGAAAACGAATTATGACTGCAGTAGGTTGCCGTTCTGCCAACAGATCGATCCGCCGCTGGCAGTGTTGGTCAGACGTGTAGGCACGTCAACGCGAAAGGACTACCGAGGACTATTGATAAAATTTCGACGCAGGCGACACCTCTACCAACTGTACAGCATATTCTAGGGTCGCGGGTCACCACGTCGTGGACGACGCCAATCATAACTTGCGAAGCTCTACGACGGGTTATATTGCGGTAATTTAACGTCCTGAAACCTGAAACCGGGACACACCGGGTACCGTACGAGCCGTTAACTAAAAACGTACGGTACACGTTCGTGGCGACACACGCGTTGACACCGGCGCGGTGCTGCTGTTTTAGGGCTCTCGTGTGGACCCCGAAGCGGAAGAAAATAGCGGTTTTCTTCGGTGCGAGGCCGAAGGATTCTTTTTATTTTATGCGGTCCAAACTGGATTCCTGAATGTCATGCTATATCGGTTGCTTCGGGTGCCCGGGTGCGCCGTCTATTGCGCTATGAATTATGCGCTCGCCGTGTCGGGTCAAGGCAACGACCGTGACGATAATTACTGTGATAGGCCGATGGGGCGTCAGAACATTCACAAAATTTTGCTATGGCCTAGGACTAAGCCGGCCGGCTTTTATATTTCATAGTTTTACTGCTACGCTCAATGTTCCTCTGCTCCTTCTTAATAGTAGTTGGGAAATTGATTTCATTCATTTAAAAAACTTTATGGACCACCAAATCAAACCTATGCCATGCTTGGTATTTTGCTCAGGACTATAATGGTAATTGGTATGTAATGCTGTCCAATATGAACTGCGTGGCATGAATATTCGCAGATATTCGTTAACAAAATATAAAATTTACCCCAACGATCGTTATCGGAATGGGAGCTAGACTCATTCTACGGCCATCAGGACGAAACGAAAGATTAGGACTCCACTCCACATTCTTGAGCATACCAGACTGCAACTATTTCATGAGAAATCTTAATGTTCGGCCTTTTTTGAACGATTCCTGAGATATCTTGATGACTTCTACTTGACTCTGATAAGATCTGTTGATGTGTTACTTGTCCCGAAGTTCGACGAAATATAGTTTAGTTCACTGATTAGCCTAACACACTTTTCTCACTGAGTCCCTTAGCAGCTTTCATTAGCCAGATGCCGGCGACTGGCTGATATCTGGGCTGGATCTGGACTTGCGCAAGTGCCATATCTTCATCCTTCATCCACGACGCGGTCTCCCGAAAGAAGTTTAGGAAGAAAAAGGTGAAGGAAGCAAAATGGTTTGTGGAAATGCCACAGTAATGTAAAATGGTTCAATTGATAAAAGCATAAAGAAGTAGAGGATCTGCACCGTTCTTAAGGCTAAAATAGGAACAGTACGTCGTGCTGATAAGAATAGACTAACGTTATCTCTGCCGCAATTTGTCGAAACTTTTGGCGCCATCTGTGGTCACTTTGGTGTGCTAATTTTACAAATGGAGTCAATGATATTCCAGCCCCAAGACTAGTGTCTGACGGCAGCTGCCTCATCGCGATTGGCTGTGGATTGGGTTGGTTGTTCTGTTGGATAAGCTCTCGTCGAATTTCACAACATTGGTCAATGCACACTGGACGCTAGACATGGACTGTGGCATTCCTATCAATGAACGAATACCGTCAATCCGGTCGGCCATTGAGGTGGGATGACTGATTAGCATACTTGTAAAATTCGACGTCCCCCGAACCAGAGCGCGAGGCTCGTGGTTTGGCTTAGGCTTTTATCTCGCGCTGGGAGGCGCTCGAACTCACCATATCGGCGTAGTGGGACCGAGTACGGGACGGGGATCTGTCCATTCATCGTTCCAGCAGCGTGCCTTAAATCGACTGACCTTCCGCGGTCGCCACCGATTGGTTGGTCGGAGATGTGGGACAAAAATGTTAATTTCGATAATCATTTTCTCGGTAAGCTTGCCAGGGCAAGGAAGACGTCTAAAACAACAGAGTTCCCAAAGTTCACAAAAGGTCCAGAATTGATAGAAAGAAAAAACTTAAATCAACCATAAATTCAAAGCATGGAGAGAAAATCGCCAACTCGCGAACGGAACGCAGCAAAAACCAGCAGAGCATAATTAATTTTCTTTGGACTTTGGTTCCTTTTTTCACCTCCGGAGCCTGCACCACCACGGAGCGCAGTAACCGAGCGAGACGGACTTTGGGCCAACTCTCCGCAGTTTCTATTTGAATATTTCGGTCAATTTTGTTTCTCCCGGCCTGTGGCATTAGCGAAGCCGTAACGCGAAATGACTACCAAAAGCGTAGCGCCCGACCGCAGGAACTGGCGGCTGCTGCGGAGATAACGAACGTCCGTGTTGAGCCACACCACACCAGAAGCTGAGCCGAGCCGGGCGCATAAAACGGGTGACGTGTCTCCGGCAGAGGACGGTTTTCTCAATTAACCAAACAGCTGATACCGATCCCGGAAGGCTCCTTCGTGGAGGTTCTTCGTCGTTGGGCCCACCCGGCTAAAGGACACTTCTGGTGTCGGAAGTTCTGTCGGTAGGCTGGAGTTCCATGCGCACCCAGTGCCGGTCCTCGTACGAGATTCACGGAAACAGACTTTATGGAAATGAGGCGAAATCTCCTCCGGGTGCTGCCTCCGATAAAAGCACAGAACGGGCCATTCAGGAGGCGCACCCTAAGCTGGCCACAGAGCCTTGGTTTTGCTTTTGTTTGCATACCTGTGTCCGCCTGTGGCTACCCAATCTCGCTCTAAGGGCCGTGGTTGGACGGAGAACGCCCGGTGTTCTCATCAGACATCGGACTGCGGCAGGCCGATTATTTAATTTTCCGCTCACTGACGAGCTACATCTTCACCGGCGCTAGGCCTGTGTTGGCCCTCCTCTTTGGCTGCGAGATCTTGTTGCGAGCGGAATGTCTAATCTTTCTGGCTCAAAAAGTTTTAAAATGAACAGAAGAACGCTTTATCTGATCCTGTTCGTAAATACCTCGAATGGGATTAGTGGACAGTGTTTAAAATCGGTACTTGAATGCGAACCGCAAAACGAACCGCGTAGGCATAGCTTTAAACAGGACACAGTTTGTAAAAAAAGTTTTTAGACATTTTTTATCGTCAAAGCAAGAAGCTGCGGAACGATATGGGTAGAATTTGTGGCGAAATGATGACGAAATGACACACGGCAATGTGGTGCTAAAAATTTCACCTTGATACAAAAACCAAAAACCAAATCCATCTCTCTACAAATCGGACAGAACAGTGTTCTTCGCTGACAGTTTGACAGCTTGGAAGGAAATTCATTGATCACAGTAGTATCACATTCCGCCTTCAAAGTCGTCATTTGCCGTGACCGTGTGGAGGTCACGGCGAAAGAAGAAAGTACACGAGTTCGACGACGAGTTGCTGGTTAGTTTTGATCGGGTGTCAGTGATTAGCCGGATCCCAGGATTTGCGCCTTCGTCTGCATTTCCCTTCAATACGCAAAAACGCTTGGCGGTTCGCCCCAAAGCCGTGGCGTGGTGACGACAGCACCATTTAAGGGGAGGCCACCAGAGCGCACTGCCTTCGATTGCATTCTCGATTTCAAGTGGCTGACATAAACCACTCCGGGTCGACTGCGTCACTCGAATGCAAAACTTCCCGTCGCCCCGTCCCACTGAGCCACTGGGATTGGAAACGGGCGGAACCGGAAGAGCGCGTGAAAAACTATAAAAGAAAAAGGGCCACTAGAGCAGAAGAAATGGGCCACTGGAGCTACGCTGACGCGTCGAAGCAATCACACGGCACAATGGGCGCCGTTATTCATAACCGAAATATCAAAGGAAAAGAAAGAGAGCCCCGCAGAAGAAAGATAAACAGAGAAGGAGATAGAGAGAGAAAAAGAGAGAGAGGGGAGCTAATATAAAGGGTAAGAGAGAGCGAGAACGACAGGAAACGGAAGAATGTTTCGAAAATCCCGAGATGAACTCCCGAGAGGATATTTCACCCTCGGTTTGTCGCTCGGCGTTTTTAAAGGAATTGAATTTTCGTCCTCGAAGGAATGCCTCTGAGTGTGTCGAAAGAGGAATAAAGGACAGTGTGACGCCCCCTCGCGCGCCTGCCCGATTTGAATGGTTTGCGGTTTGTGAAAGGGACGTGAAAATGCGATTCGATTACAGTACATTCGAATGCCCAAAGCTGCAACCCCACGCGGCGTGGCAGACGGTGGCGGCGGCGGCGGAAAACCTCCTCCTCGATTGGCCCCGGGAATCGATTATATGAAGTGAATCATAATGGGCTTAACGTAGGAAGACGAAAAACGGAGGTCCAGGAGAGAAGGAGTCCTTGCGGCGCGTGAAAGGCGATTCCGTGCATAAAAGTGGTCCGCTTGGCAAACGGATGGGCCCTTCAACAGCTGTTGAAGGAACCCCAGAACCCGGGAACCGGAAGCGGGCGTGGAAGGAAGGTGACGAATGACTGACGGAGGATTTGCGAAGAGCTGGGCCCGGTTTAATTAAAAGGCGCTTACAGTTTCATAATCCGCAACTTTGATGCGGTTTCGCACCTTTCTGTGTCAAAATGTTTTGACACTCCACAATCCGTCCGGAAACACGATCAGCGCGAGGGCTAGAAGTTCGGGGCTCAGGGGGGCGGGCTGGCCCCTATGCTTCTCAATACGAATCTAGCTGAACTGAAGATAATATGATTTGAAAAATGCGTTGATCAGAGCTAGAAGATGCTGTAGCATACGCGACACGCCGCTTTTGGCGACCACGGCGTGGTACAGGTTTATAACACCACACGTGTCACGACCTGGTAACACCAGCGAAAAAGAAGAAAAATGTTACAATTACAACAACATGCCCGTTACGACCGGACGACAAGCGAGCGAGTGGGCGATTGTAGTCCGCGGAAAACAAATAACCGACAGCCGAAAATCTGAAGCATGTTATGTAAATACGCCATCCCGATCCGGCCCGGCTGCTCTCGACGAAGGTCGTCGCGCGGTTCTGTGAAAGAAATTAATTCATGCCGGACTAAGGCCCAGCGTTCCGGAAGAACCGTCGCGATGGACACTTTTCACGGGCGGCAGAAGGCAAGCAAACACACAAATACTGCACCGCAAAAGCCAAACAGACGGGCGGCTGAGCCGCGGCGCGGCCAACATAAAATGGCGTTGCGTTGGGCTAGGGCCGGCGCATAACTACTTCACCACAGCACACACGGTTTAGCGATCTGAAGAATGACTAAACGGTTCGGCTCAGGTTCAAGTTTCCAACGCCAATGAGTCCCAAAGTGATGATGTGATATAGATCAACTACTTTGATAAGATAGTGCTTTGTTCTATTTACTTTGATAAGATAGTGCTTTGTTCTATTTAAATTGAAAATCTATCTCATGACTATCTTGAAAGTGCACTAAAGACATCGACGCTTCTCATAGCTTCTCATTTCAGCTTCTTGAGAATTTTGAAGCCGTCCTTCATGAGCTTAACCAGTCCCCTCGACAAACTTGTCAATTGGTAACTAAATGCACTCGAGTGATGCCCAGCAGTTCCGGGTTTTCAATTCCAATGGTACAGGAGATTAATGCAGGAGTCACATTCAAATTATTAGGAGTTCACCATTGGATTCACCATTTGAATTCAGTATCCTCCATGTGTCGGAATTGATTGTACTTCTTGTGCAATTTAAACTAAGTGTGCAACACTTGCTAAGTGTTATTTTGCCCTTAATATAAACGAAATTAGTAGGCAAGTTCTTTTTTGTCAAGCTTAATTGCCGTTTTCTTACATAGTGCTCGTTAGTCCTAGTTTTATTCTTCAAAATTTGGATTGTAATTTTCAGCAACTCCAATTTCGCTAAGAATTTTATTAATCTATTGATCTAGTGATTCTGCGGAAGAGTTTCATGGCTACCATGATCAATAAATGATTTATTGGGTAGATTCCGAATATGTTTTCGAATCAAGATGCGACGTATGCAGGATAAGATGCGGTATTTTAATGGTAACAAATGCACGGCTTGGTAATACACTTATTGATTGTCTATTGAAAATCGATAAATCTGGAAATATGATTATTGTTTTTAATCAAGAAACATACTTCCAGTGTACTACTTCGTTTGGTGTTGGAAAAATAAATGGTAACTTATAGTTAATTCAAGCAAAAACTGCATTTCAGGCATTTCCTTCTTGAACTGCATCTCGCGTTGGAAACAAAAGCCTTTCCCGGTTCGTAGCTCCCAGCGACTGGTGTCCGCTTTAAGGTGGCTGCACCTTCGACATGCCCCAAAACATAAGCGCTAAGAGATGAGACTTTAAATACCTTTCAAATATATAAATTAAACGTTCGGATAAAATTATCATCCAGCAGCAGCAAACCATAAATCCCGGTCGAAAGGGAGACAGAACCGGCGTCGAAGGCGCGCTACGCTCAGAGTGTGAATGTGAGTGAAAACATGAGCCGATCGTTTAAAGTCCATCAGCCATCGGACTGCGGACCATCGGGAGGTGTCCATCAGCCATCCGCGCGCCGGCCAATGGGCGGAGATAACGCCGCCCGGTGCGCGGCTTGATTAGCATAGTGGAACACCTCCACCGGTGGGGGTTTCAGCCAATCGAGCGGTGGCAGCATAGCCGCCCCATAGCGGCCGCAGGAAATCTAAAATCAATTCCATTCAATCGAATATTCATCAGCCCACCCCGCACGGAAGATCGTTACCACTGATAGCGATCGGCTGATGTACGCCGGGAGTGGAATATTTGGGCCGGCTGAGAGTCGAGAGCAGGTAGACCGCGGGACCACCATTTTCAAGGTTTCCCGAGGAAAGTGTCTCGAGCTCTTGGGGCAGGTTGAATCATTCGGAACAATCCGGTCCAAAAAACTCCGGCCAAAGTCACTCGCTCGCTCACGGCTCGGATTCACTCAGCAATGGGAACAGTTTTGCTCACAGAAAATACGTGAGCCGGTGTGCTGCAAGCCTTTTCGCCCATTAGGCTCCGTGTTCTAGCCGAGTTTGCTCGTGTCGCATTGCCGAACTGCGTCAGCGAACCGGTAGTCAGCGTTCCGTTCCGATGCGGTGTTCTCTCTAGTCGCAAACTGAGAACATAAGGCCGACTAGACGGCCGGACGGTCCCGACGCTACGCAATTTCCTGAACTGAAAATGTTGCGATTTCGGTTTGGGAAACATTTCGCATAAATCGTGGGGCGCGCTCGCACGCCGTCTCGTCGGCCCGGGCATGTCGTCTGATGACAAGTAATTCATTTCCGTACCGGTGAAAGCTAGACCGCGGAGACGAACAAACCACAAAAAACCGCGCAATTTATGAGAACGCGACCCAGGATTTCGGGATGATCCTCCGCCGGCCCGGCCCCCGGGAGGCGGGATAAAACCCAACTATGGGACCGCGCATTTTTTATGGGTCCCCGAGTAGCGACAGTGGCTGGGTTGAAATTATTATTTCGGCGGCAGCGTCTAAGATGTTGGCGGTGCGCGCGTAAATTTTATTATGACATCTGTAACGACGGCTCGTTAACTGACGGGCGCCTCCGTCGGTTCGGGTGTGCCAATTTTTTTTTCGGTTGTTGAATGCGCCTTCCTTCGCGCGGGGGCGCACAGACGCTGCACAGGCTCTCTCGCATTGGGGACGAAAGATACCACTCGCGAGGCAAAACATAATGTACGTTTTGTGTCTCGGACGGATCGAACGAAAACACTTCGCCGCAGGATCGGGGTTGGTTATTGCAATATATTTTAAAATTGCAATGTAGCATCCACCGAGGACCGAAAAAGGAGCGACAAAGGGACCGAAAAGCCTCCGTTCAACTGCGCTTTCATTGGATTGATTTCATTTCAAATCCTAATTCAAAATTGATTTCAATTCATATTTAAACGTAAAATGTGAAATTTTGCAACACTTTAACCATTATTAAATGAGTTTTGAACATAGTAATGTGAGTTTTGTTTCACTATATCATTGTAATTTGCCAGCATTCATTGTTATTAACGATGAACGTTATTTCGTTTATCGAAAACGCATTTGTTTACTGTTCTATGTTTAATTGTAATAGTCCTGCCGATTATGGTTATTTTATTTTATACAATTCTTGAACAAGAAAAATCGTCTGAATCAAGGAAAATCGAGCAAAACAATGAAATTGTAACATACAAGATTTGCTTGTTTTGTGCTTCGTACTATATCGTTAACGATTTCAAATAAAACTAAGACTAAGATTAAATAAATACCCGAACAAACTCCCGATATTCTCGAAAGAGAAGACAAAACCGTAGAATTTATATGGACGGAACGGAATGTGTATTGAAGTTCTTTTCCATTTCGCCGGCGCCCGCTATGGTTCCCCTAAAGAGTGCTGGTGAGTTGTCAGTTCGTTTTTTTATTAACTAACCTGGCTGTGCCTAATGTCAAACCAATGAAATCGTAGATTTTATTGATAAAATATCCTAGAACTATTTATTGCCGTTGGTACTGCTCCAGCCTGGACGACACCCTAGCGCGCGCATAACTCATGTCCACCGTCCGCCAGCCTAGCGGAAGCCCACATTAGCCGAGTGGCTAATGGATGTGTGTGGTAACGGGTCCTACGGGACACGGGTCTCCCCTAATAAATAGTGCCCAATTAAATATATTGCACAATATGCAATATGAAAACCAAGGGGAACCAAAAGGCCTTCGAAAGCACACAGCGGCAACTATTTGGAGGGCGGTCCTTGTTGCTTGCGTCCGGTCGGGAAAGGATTCGGGCCCAGACAGACCCATCGACCGTTCAATCCTGACAGGTGCGCGACAGACGATTGCGTGACTGCGCCCTGGTATGCGTGCGCGATATTCCCAAACACTTCCTGGGTCGTTACTGCCCGGGGAACCTGGGGAACCACTCGAACTAACCCGCTCAGAGGCTAGCCTTGCTGTTGGTGATGTGTCAGCACACTGTTAAAGTCATGTTTTGCTGTTACCCAGCGCGACAACCCAGCCCTGGAAACGAAATCAGCATTAAAAAATGGTAGTGACGTCATCAGGTCTAAGGCTCTTATCGATAATTGCATGTCAAGAGCCATCGTAACATTGAGCATGATTAAATACCGACCCACCGCGTTAAAGAGTGTTAATAGAAAAACAGTTACCGTTCAACACCACCCCAAAAGGAGGCCCACCCTTGTGGGGTCCGTTCGTCGCCGTGCCCCGCGTGGCTATAATACCTATGTTTGCTCTCCTTTTACGATTCGCGACTCCGATTCGGGTTTCTTCGCCGTCCGCGAGCGTGTTCCTCTTCCCTAGCCGGAATTCATTCATCGCCCGGTCCCGGTCCTCCTCGTCGCAACCGGCACGACGCGTAGCGCGGCGACATTAGAAGAGGAAGGCCTCTCCGAAGGAGGAAGCCCAGCAAACGGAGAAGAGCGGACAACGTGAACGCAAAGAACAACAACGCGAAACCCGGGCTGCGGTTTGCATCACGTGTTCTTTTCTCCTCCTCGCCAGCCACCAGTTCCCCCCTCCCCCTCCCCCCCTTCCGACGACCCGCTTCGTGGCGACCAAGCCTTCCCGCCTAATCGAGTTCTCGGTTCGCGGGCCGCCGCCTTGGTCACTTCCTTACGGCGCGCGATTCTGGTTTTGTGGTCGCCGCGCGGATTTTCTTTTCGCGGGTTCGTGTTGCGGCCGGTGACGTTGCGGCGCACAGCGTTTATGCAACGCGAACGGAGCGAAGCGAAAATCCTAAAATACTTGCGGCAGCACTCCATCAGAGCTCCGCGCCGTCCTGATTTTGGTGCATTCCGCCGCCCCGATCTGCGCCTCGGTTTCGCATAGTTTCGCGCGTTCCTTTCCCGCGAACACGTGGTCTTGCGCCTGAACCCCGCCACACACACACGTACGCACGCACACTCTGACGCGGTTCGCGGTGCTGACTGACAAATGCCCATTCAAGGCTATCCGTCGGCAGCCCGCGCGAGCCGTTGTATTAGAGGCGCGGCGCGGCTGCGTGTCGTGTCGTAGTGGTGGTAACAGCACAGCATTTTCGCTTGGATCAGGCGTTTTTGGGTTCCTTTCATACCCGCCGGAGAACCACACAGGAAGCTCGGCGAAATCTCGGCTTCGGAACGGAACACCGCTACGTTGCCTCCAGGATTGCCGATTGATTGGCTGCCGATCCGGTGCCGGTCCTGGTGTTGCTTTGGGCAGCCTTCGGCTGGCTGGCTGGCTGGTTTGGTTTGTGGCCAACTTGTACCCCCAAGGATTTTTTGCTTGCGGTGCATATTCTGCCCCGCAGCCCTCGCGAATGCATCCCATCATTTCGGGGCTCGAAACATTATCGATCGGCGTGATGTTTGATGGCGGCAGTAAAACTGAGCTAAGCTGTGCTGGCAGTGCTAAGATGTTAGCTGTCCACCAGCAGGTTATTGGTTCGAAACCCACTATTACCACCACATCTACCAGGCATCAACTTTACGCTAAGCCGACTCCTTGCCGACGACCCATAGTCAGAGTCGCGGCTCTCTTACTTAAGTTTTCCTTGCCAGTGGAAATCTTCGCTGGGGTTGAGGCTTCAACGCTCTCAGGGTCCCCGAAAGACAAGTGGCATTAAATTTAATTCAAAATTAGAATTAAAATTAGAATTAATATTAGAATTAAACTAAAATTAAGGTTTAATAAACTCTATAATTAACCAAATCAATCAATCAATCAAAAATAACTATCCAGCTTAAAGTTGAACAATAGTTTGAACCGATGTTTGGTACACCAAACGGTATAGAGACACAAATCGTGTCGTGTCGCGCGACACAGAAAGAAGCGCCTTCGTCTAGCGTCTTTAAATATAGACCCTTCGCAGCAGCCAACCAACCAACGAACGGAGATGATTAAAGTGTCTGCTTGATTAAATTAATAATTCATGCCCTGGCAATATGTTGGTAGCCGGCGCTGGCGTTAATCGTTTTGTTTGATGATCGTTTCTTTTTCGTTTTGTTGCCGATCCGGTCATTTATTTGACTCCTACGAAGCAAGACAAAATTAAATTAGAAACACACACCAGCGGGCGCTATCATCCAACAATCGTAAAAAAAAAACTCGTGACACTTCTACATCTGCAAACATCTTTCGCCCAAAACAAGCACTCCTCATTTGCTACCATTTTTCAAAAGTCCTGCGACGGGGCGGATCGTACCGGACCCGTTCTGCAGATTATCGAACAGATGATGACGGCCGTTCGTCTGAACTCTGCCGACGACGCACGGGCCAGCCGAACGTGCCGTAAATTAGTGCGTTTCGCAGCTTTATGGCACGACCCATCATCACCTAGCAGATTGCGCGGCCGGAGGCTGAGAATTACGCGCGCGTATCGGACGTAAAGCGTGATTTACGAGGAAGACGTGGGCGCTCGTGGCGGCCCCCGAATAAGGACGAACGTCGACTCACCTGAACCGGGCAACAGTAGGATGGACAGGATGGCCGCCAGTGCCTGGACGCATCGCCAGGATGTATCGTAGTTCCAAAGATGCTTGGTCATGGCAGAGCTACACGAATCGCGGCTGCCGCAGCCGGTCGGGCTCCTTACGATAGAACTTCTGCACGTCGAGCACCATCACAGTTCAACGGTGCGAGGGTAAAAGCGTCGGTGGTCGACCCGGTCGGTGTTTGGCGCACTCGTCGTGTGTCCGGATCCCAACGGTAGCTCGTGTCCGGGCGCGCCGCTTCCGGCCACCACCATCCGATGGTCGGGATCTCCACACCGGAACTGCGAAACCACGAACGGGTGGTGCCCAAAACACACCGAGGTACACCGGAATGGGATGTGGCAGGACCACAGCGGATCGGCGGCCTGCGTAGGATTCGCGCGAGCGGAACACACAACAATCGTCGGCACGTCAAACTGAAATCGCTCACACGCACGCTCCACTCCGCTAATGGCGGACGAACCGCAGAACCGCACAACACATGCACCTCCTGGAGTGACCGGTCCGGGGAGATCTGGACCAAGTTGCTCTGGGGACACCTTCGCGAATTTATTATCCTTTTCTTGTGGTTTGTGGCTTGTGGCTTGCCTCACGCACACAAGGTCCAAGATTCGCAGGGTTCGTCTTCGGCTTTGGTCTGCGCCGACCTGAAGCCGCCTCCTCAGGTCGACTGCTGCTGCTGCTGCTGGGGCCCGGGCTGCTGGCCACAAATTCGTTGCCGAGACCTTTTGGTGGTGAAATTTGTGCTCTCGATAACTTAGCCCCGCCGAATCTGCACCGACCCCGCTTTAGGACGAGCGTTCGAAGATGCGAGCGGCGGATGCTGATTTTTAATGTCCGCCAAAAACCAGTTTCCAGCTTGACCACAGATTTACCACGAAAAAATGGGCGCTCCTGTTTTGTTTTTCCTGCTTTTGTTTTTCTTCCACTCTCATATGTTGACGCTGCCGCCTTTGAGCAGAGTGGCGTCGTTTGCCGGTGCCCGGTTCCCGGGCCGCTTCTGGGGGCCCCGAACTCGGAGCAAGTTTCGATAATCCGGCCCACCTGAATGAAAGGTGGCACACACTCGGGCCGCACACAGGCACGCGTAGAATGACGCGGATAACGCCGGAGAACAGGTGGTCCCTTCTTCGGTGGTGGCAGGACGGGGTGTGTGCCTTCTTAAAACTTCTTCGACCCGAACAAGATCCAACAGCCGGCCGGCAACCGGTAACCGCGGCGGCCTGCTCCTTGATTGTGGTGTCTCATTAATCTGCCGCAATTTCACCGCACACTACTGACTGACCCACAATGTGTCAGTGTCACAACACACATACACGCGAACACCGCGGTGCACTCCGCGAACACCGAAAGCAACAGCGACGGGCTTGCGGACGTTATCTGGAAGTGATTTATGTTTTCTCTCAAGTTGCGTTCACGCTTTCGGGACACTACTTCCGGGCGCGAAGGAAGGACCCAAACCCGGTGGTCAAACCTTCGGCCTTTCTCGCTCGCAGAAACTCGCGAATGTTTAAAGTCCACAAGAGTCCCGATTTTAATCTCCAACAAAAAACGAAAAAGACGAGGCCCACCACAAATGATTAATAGAGTGAAGTGAGTCCACTGTTCACACTCTCGCAGGCCGTACGACTTTCACACGGGGCCTTTCGGGAGGGACACAGCACCGCCGCCAGGAGCGAGATGTTTTCGGTAAATTAAAACCAATAAACTAATTGCCCGTGCCGGTCGTCGTAGTATCGCGATCGGGCCATCGCCTACTCGCTCCGTCGCCACCGTGCTCACCTTAGTCAAACCAGTTTTCAATCAAAGTACACGGCGGCCACATTTTTGTGATAGTTTTCCGTTTTTTCCCTTATATCCCCCCACCTTTCACTCTCTCTCTCTCTCTCTCTCTGTCTCTTTCTTTGAACGAAAAAAACAATCAAACTTATGTAATTAAAGTACGGCACGTACTGTAGCCGGCGCAATCGATGGGGACCGACTTTTCCCCGACTCACACTCGGGCACAGAGGCACTTCTGAGAGCGGGCGCGAGGTCCGCAGGTCAAGACGGCGCCCGCCTGAGAAGCCAGAGCGACATCGGCACGGGGCCGAAAAGCCGAAAAGAAAAGCCAACCCCGCGAGCTGCCTGTCCCCCGGTCTGTCTGCTGGGTCCCGCAACGCCACTGTTTAATCGAACGCAAACAATCGAGCACAAATTGATTTTCCCCGATTTTCCAAAACAATCCGCAGCCCACGGGGCCCACGGGTCGGTTCACCGGGTTTCGCCCCGGTCAGGACCCCCAAAAACCGGGCAGGACACGATTTTTCCCACGGTCGGCTTGAACTGGCGAAGTCCCCCTTCGACTTCTCGATCACTCGACACTGTCACTCCAGCACCACTCGTGAATCTCGTGGGCCAGGGGATCCAGGATATTCCGCGTGTCCTCGTAGTACTTCAGCTTCACCTGGCGAGGCGAAGAATCGGCTCGGCTACAACGACGAGCCACTGGGGACGTAGACGTGTTGGAGACGGGTTGCTGCTGCTCCTGCTGTACTGTGGCTCGGTTCCGTGCTCCGCGAATCGGGTGCTGTTCGTACGACTTTTACTAAGAACGTTCCGGCGACAACTGGAACCAAAGGGACATTCGGCGATGCTCGTAACCTCCGCAAAACAATACGAGGTGTGTTCAAAAAGTATCGCGACTTTTGAATTTCCGCGGGCTACGTATACCCGATTTTCGAACTTGTGGTGGCGTTCGGTTGCTACTCATGTCGCTCACTCACGGTGACAATTTTGAGGCCATTTTGAGTAATTAGTAATTTTTTGTATCAATTCGAATTTGTATCAAATTTTGTGTAAAAAACAAAACTAAAAGCTTTAAGCTAGTGATGCCAAAGCTACCGTATTCTCTAGATATGGCCCCCAGTGACTTTTTCGTATTCCGGAAACTGAAGGAGGCCATGAAAGGACGACGCTAGGATACGATTTAGAAGATAAAGACGGCATCGCCGATGAGAAAAATCTTGTCCAAGCAAAACAGTTGTCAAAATTTGACCGATTACTCAGAACGGCCGAACTTTTCACCATCAGCCACTGACATGTGTAGTCCGCGTAAATACAAAATTGCCAGAACTTTTTGAACACACCTCGTATACCGGCGAAACCGAGCCTCTCTCTCTCGCTCGCTCTCGGTGTTCTCTCTCGCCGCTCGCCGCGTGCAGACCACTCACCTACCCACACTCGCGCAACGTGCGTGCGCGCCTCGCTCATACGATCGTCCGCACTCTTTCGCGCCACCACCGGCTCAGCACCGCATCTCTCTCTCACGCTCTCTCCCTCTCGAGCGGAGCACTCACGCACACACGCGTCCTCGTGTACGCAGTATTTCTCATCGCTCTCTCTCGCGCGGCTCGTCTCACGTCGCCGTCTCACGCGGGCTCGGGAAGCTCACCACCGGGGAGACGGTTTTCCTTCTCACCGCAGAGCTCTCTCTCTCTTCGCGCGAGGGTTTTCCACATCGGCGCACACACTTTTCCACCACCTGCGGGCTTTTGGCGATGCGGCGCCTCCGTCGGGATAAGGACCCCCCCCACCAATCTACAGTACCGTCGCACTGTTTCGGCAATTCCGGGTGCGAGAGCCTGGAGCTGTGTCCCACTTTTCGCATGGTCCCCACTCTGGCCACGGTGTCGGTGTGACGACGAGTTCGGAAAGTGCGGTGCCGCTCGAACACCTTCCGGGGGGCGAATCCCGGCGAAGGATAGGCGGCCGTCCCGCCCGTCGATGCAGTTCTTTAATTCAATTAAACTAGCCTAGGACTAGCGGGCGGCCGGGCTGGAATGAGCGATACTCTTTTCCAGTGTCCGAAGACACCGGGTCTGAGCGGGCCCCCCCCCAAAGGGCTGACAAAGTGCCGTCCCGTGTCTTGACGTCGCGCCAGCTTCATCTCCTGCGACGGAGCCCAGAGCCCAGACACTACCGAAAAATCAATTATGTCGCAATCCTTTTCCCGCACTCGTACGTAGCTCCGGCTCGGGGTGCAGTGCTCACGTAGGCCTCCGCACACGCTCAGGCGGGTCAGTTAGTGGGGTTCCCCACTGCGCCCCTTGGCGAGTGCGAGGAACCCCTGTTCCCAAAACCCGAAGACCACGTGACACCAACCCACCAAGTAGTCGCTCCGAAGTCGGCGGGGGCCCATCGGATGTAAATAATCAATTTACCATCGAGTTTCCACGAGCGATTGGGGTCTCATCCTGGTGCCCCAGGTGGGAGCCTACTTCGGGTGACCCGCATTTTTACATAATTTCAATCGTTCGAGCCCCGAGCGTGGACCGCAGCTCTTGTGCCCCTGACACAACTATTATCCGCCGTGGCCTCGCGCTCTCTCTTTCTCTCCAGTTTCTCATACTACTCATACACTACACTCCAGCCCCAGTGTCCCGATGCGGTCCTGCCACTAAGCTAGTAAGCGACGGCCCAATTTCTTCATTTCTTGGGCCGAGGGCTCGATTTCTCGATAAGACGTCCGACCATCCTGTCTTGTCCTGTGGCAGGCAACGGCGACCGACCTTTTGCTAACCGAGCCCCGGAACCGGAACAGCACCACCGGCCGTGCCTTCGCCAGTTCCGGTCAGTGAGCAATTACGTACACACCGCATACACACTCTACACTGCACCGCAACTGCAATATTTTCTCTCGGCTTCAAACGCGGAGTGTGCTTCTTCACTTGATCCTGACCCTCTCTCCCTCTCTCTCTCTCGGGGGCTCTGGCTATCTCTCAGTGCGCTCGCAGGGCCTGTGTTTTATCGACTCGGGCTTTGCCCACACGGCACCGCATTCGCTGTCTCCGTCTGGTTGGCTGGTTGTTGTGGACTGGCAGCAGACTGGGGCCGCGTATCAGTGATAGCGATTGGCCGCAACAACTCCACAACGAGTGCCTGCGCCTCATTTTCCTTCGAAACACCCACACACACCACACGCAGGTACATCGGTGCCGTCATCAGCAGTTGGGCTCAGTTTTGGCTTTGGGATGTCCTATTGGCCATTCTATTGGCTCTGGGATTGGTCCTCCTCCAGCGGTTGCATTCGCGTACTGCTCCGGCGAACCGACGACAGTTACCGTTGCGCTGAAGCGGGGTGCAGAAGGGGAGACCGGCTAAAGCACGGAAGGGAAATGGCTCTTCCTGGCGCCTTCCTAGCGCCCAACTGCGAGCTGCGAGGTTTTGCGTAAGTAGCGTAAGGCGACGACCACGAAGAGATGGGCCTTCGAGAGATCGATAATGAGATCAGTGGAAAATCGCGCTCGTGGAAAATCCTTGAATCCTCGCCACACACCGGGTTCACACGCTGAGGCCGTGAAGTGAAGAAAATCTAGGCCCACGAAGCCTACAGAGCCTTTCAGGGCAATTTTCATCCGAAACACTCTGCGGAGGACACTTACGTACACAATACTATACACACACACACACGCGCAAAGGACAACAATCAGTGCAGTGGAGTCGGGCGGCGTGGGAGCAACACGGGGGGCGCACCACACACAGAGAGAGGGGGCCAACTCGCGGGAAAACTGCCGAATAAAATATCGCAAACCGAACGGGACGACTGTTGAATCGTAACGCGCCGTGAAAATAGAATAGGCACTGTCCTGGAGTGAGAGCGCAGGGAGAATGTGGCGAAATCCGATTTCGCACGCCGCGGCCGCCCCGGTGAGAGGCCCGTTCTCACCGGGATGAGACGGTGAACGGGTTTGTTGGAAAAACGCGAGCCTGGCGCTGGCGAGAGCCGCGCGTCGTACGCGACAGTGCACTATGGCGGAAAAGGCGGTCATAAACCAACTGAAAGAAGCGATGACTTTGGGTATATTTTCCAGAAATAGATAAGTTGGCTTAGGGAATTTTTAACCTTCTGAGTTGCATCCATCTGTCAAAGTCGATAGAGTGTTGAAAATTACTCTTCGAAATCAACTTGTATCGGTAATGTATTAGACACCATTAGAAAGGTGGATCCTTCTTTGATATGAAAAAAGCCAAATAATCACGATTAGCATTAAGTGTACATTTTCATCAGAAATTAGTATAGAACACTACGAAAAACACTACTATAAAAAATATCAACTTGATTATTTAAAAAAAATATTCCGGCCCCTTGCGCAACTAAACGCGGCATTACAATTAACATTAAGGGTATTTTCGATTCCGATTCAAAAGTCCGAATCTGCTAGGCTTATTCTTTCATTCATTCAACACTTCATTTCTTTCATTCGGGCAATGCACTTAAAAATTAGTTCCACTTCATTGGATTATAAGCAGCGAAACAACCATAAGCTTAGTTTTCATGATATAGTTATATTTTTTTTTATTATGGAAGAAAACATTAAACAATATCGCGATTTATTTGGTTTTTAATCAAGTAGACAATGTCGATTTAGGTTTAGATGAATAAGTAAACTAATAAGTACTCTATCAAACGTTTAAATTATCAAGTGTTGGATACTTCGGATGGCAATAATTACTTGATTCAAAATTCTTTAATTGTTCTATAACCTTCTTTAAACACAAAAGACACTTAAATACCTTAAAATATCGGAAAAAGATTATTTATTACACTTGAGCGCGTGTATTACACATAGATAGTTGAATTTGATCAAAACAACAAAAAAACAAAAAAGCTGAAAATAACCCAGGACCCAGGACGAGCCCACGAAGATCCCGCATCGGCAGAGACCGGGAACGCACCGCGCTCGTTCTCTCTCTCTCACTCTCTCTCAGGCATCGCTCACTCGGGTGAGAAGTGAGAATGACCGGCGCAAGCAACGATTTTTTTGAATTACATAAACCCTGCATCGGTTTAGGTTTCGAAAACTTAAATGCTTAAAATGTTTAGTGTACATTTGGACCGCCAACATTTCTGTGATCACCTCATCCGAGTGGCGTTTAAAGCGCCCGTAACGGGGCGTACTGCTGACGATCCGGAGCAGCAAACATCAGCAAATATCCTGTGGGGCAGATCCTCAGCTTCTCGCGTGGAGCGCGGTGTCTTATCAACGAACGGTGATCGAATCCAAACTTCCTTGCAGTGGGCAATCTTCAAAGGAAGTACCGCCACACAAGTGACTCCTTGTAAGTCGGTGGGAATAAGTCAAATACTGAACCCAAGTTCAAACCGAGCCGCCGCCGAGCCGGAATCCTGCGTGCGATAAGCGAACGTGCGAACGGGCGAACAACTTATTGGAAATGCCCAAAATCCTCCAGAGCCCAACAGCCTACTCGGACGGTCGGACTTTAGTTTCCGACCACTTTCACCTATCGAGCGTTTTCTGTTGAAAATGTTCGGCTCCGATTTTCCAACCCATTCGCTCCCAATCCGGGTATTGCCCAAGCGACCCAAGACCTTGCTCGTGGCCGGCACCCATTACAGCCCCAGACACACACGGAGCTGCCCAGAACGCTGCTGCTAGCGACGAGTTTTGTTTGCGAGCCAATCGTTACCCTTGGTTACATGTTGGGACTGCAATGTCACTCAGTTGCGGAGGTTGCTGGCGGTGCCGGCGCTTTCGACACAACCTCGCGCAGGACCCGCTGGGCCGTTTGATGACCCGGTGGCCGGGCTATAATCGAAACGGTTTTTCAACATCATCCATGGCTGATGGCTGACCAGGTGACCAGGTGACCACCGAGCGGTGCACTTGTGTAAACCGAGGCGACCCTCGACGTGCCGGTCCAACAGAACCGAAGAAACGGTACCGGCATATCGGTGAACCGGTTAGAGGGAGCAAGTGGCTTGCTGCCGCACACATACACCCACACACGCGTAATGTATCGGTTTTAGGTGGTACGCACGCGGTTACCCTTTCGCTGCTGCTGCAGGAGCGCTGTTCGAGGCACTCAACTAATAACAGGAAAAAATGGAAGGAAGCATAAAAAATATGCTACCCCCTTTCGGTGCCCGGCATAGCATTGTGTGGAAAAATAACCTCCTCCACCGCAGGGGCCGGTGCTTCTCTAATTCCCCGCCAGGCCAACGCCACCACGCACTGCTTCGGTACTTTGCGGTGGCGGAGAGCGAGTTCTGCCGCGGCCAAGGGGACGCCAGCTGGTTCACCTCCCCCCCTGCCCCTTTGGAGGGGTTAATGATCCGGCGGGCGAGGAACTAATGCTGAAACGAGTACAGTGCGACCTGCTGCCAGCTCCTGCCGGAGTGCGGTATGCGACAACCTCTTCTTCTGGGAGCTGCCAATGGTTGACCACTTCTTACGGGGTCACTCGGTCTAAGCGCAGGAGTACCAGCTACATATCTGAGTCGATCTATGCAGATTTATTAGTAGCGCTGACACCAATCGCTCCAATCACTAAAACTGTTAACCATCAATTGCCACTGTTCGTCAAACGAACTTTTTTCGGGGCTGGTGTGAGTTAATTAATGGTTTGTATATTTTTTTAACTTGCTTCTTCTAGTTAACGTATGAAGATAATTAACAGCAGTCGATGGCAAACTTATTTTAAAGCATATGAATAATGCGATGTATGTATGTAACATAAGTATATGTAAGCAGAACAAGTTGTTTCAATATGTTTGGAATAGTACAACACTCTTTTATATGGAAAACAATTGTTTCTTTCATTAACAGACTATCATTTATAGACAAAGTTTATTGTTTACGTTTTTCAACTGTCAACTGTGGCTAGCAAAATAATGCTTACAACAATAAATAAAATAACTTTATAAAATACTTGGATGAAAAATTAATTTAAGTTAATCATATTTAATAAATCATTTTAAAATATCAAGGAAGTCGGTTGATGAGTTAAAGTCGTGTAAATAATATGGCAGCTACATTGTATGTACTTTTCTATATTTTCTGTATTTTTATATATCTCTTACTAAGTATAGATAATTTTTTTAATCAATACCTTCCAGTGTTATCCATATTTTTGACTACGTGGCCAGATTTACCTGACCAGGTCGGATGCCATGCACAGAAGGGAATGCTTTACCTTTTGATTGCAGTTTTTGTTTAATAGTTTTAGTGGCTAGAAGAGGATATTTTGTTGAGATCTTCATCTTCCCTATTACCTTCATCTATTTGTTTGGATGTGTTGATTTCTTACGCCCCACAGCTTTAGTAGAATGAACACGACTTTCATTTTTATATACCTTGATTTTTTTATCAACTGTAGCCTCACTTTTGTCAAGTGGTTTAGCAATATCCTTGTTATTTTTCTCATTAAAACGCATATTATGTTCAACGTTCTTCATCAGTTAGTTTACGATTGTTCGAGGTTTCGACCATCTTACAATACTTTTACATCTATAAAGACTAATCTAAATGACGGAATAGGATGTGACGAATTTAAAACTACCAGCTTCAGACTTCAAAAATGTTTTTTTTCGCTCCATCCGAATTCGTCTATCGTTGCCAATGGGTGTGCCTGGGACACGAAATTAAATCAATCGGCAGTTATTGTTTCTGAGAATTAAACCTTCGATTCCCTCAATTGAAGTATGTAATCTGTCATATTAAACAGATCAGGCTCAGATGGAAAAAAATCACACAATCAATATAACAAAATCCGTGTAAATAACCATCTAAACTCCAAGATGCACAGTTTACCTCCTTAAAATAAAAACATTCACTGGGAAAGCGTAGCACGTTCCATCATTCAAATATTATTTGGTTGGGTAACTGTACAAAGTTTGAGTTTAGAAAGCTTAGTAAAAAATAAATTATTTTTGTAGAGAGCAAGGTTACCGATTTTTGCATAAAGAATTCCGTTACAATTTCTTCAGTTGCGTATAGGTCAATTAAGTTAAAATTCATTTCAAACTTACAACATTTTTAGTATGAAATGTGAAGAAACTAGGCCGCACTCTTAAATAGTCAAACCGATGTGTAAATTTTACTACTACTACTGTTCTCCATATTTCACTGCATTTCTTAGACCTTCAACAGGGATCTTATAGTAACATAGTAGATTCAGAAGTCGATATTTACATTCACCTATCCGAGCTGTAATTAAAAAAAAAAACAGAATGGTGCCACCCATCAAAACCACACTCACGAATCGGATATGCGGCTGTCAGAAGCGATAGTCTTCAATAAGCAACTCAACAGATCGACCGAGCGCCGTCGGCTGATAAAGGAAGAATAAAAATCTAATTAAAACGTTAATCCCTTTAGAGCTGGAATGAGATAGCGTTTCAACCTCGGTCATATTAATATTCCTATGCATACTAAGTGCCGGACCCGAACCGGGAAACCGGCAACATACAGACTGGCTGACGGAAATAAAATGTTAATAATTCCATTACCACTGATACGGCGGTCGGTGCTGGTCATGTTAGGTCGAGGAGAAGCTTAGGCCCTACTAAACGGTTGCGCGGTCCTCACTTCTAAACGATCGACACCGCGATCGCGGGTTACAAGCAGTTACTTTAGTAGACTCAATCGGAATCGATTCGTCACAACACCGCCGATCGCAGCGACCAGCAGGGCGTACTCTGTGCGATGGATTCCTGTGAAGATATTACAAGAATGCCTCTTAAGATATTACACGATAGCGCCACGACCTTGTCCTTCGTGCCAGTGTCAGTGGGCAAACAAGCAATTTACGTCCATTACGCGACCGACCGTGATCAGCACCACGCTGGGAGACGCTTCGATAGCCGCTCGGGGGCTTGTGTTACTAGCTAAACTTTTGTTGATTTATTTGCACTATTTAGCTGCTTGTTGGCCTCGGTCTGCAACATGGTAATTGAACAGTGTCGGGCCATCGGGCCATCCTCCACGAGAGCGCTGTTACGGACCAGGGTGTCCCCACGGTGCGGAGTGTACGGGTTTCTCGAGAACCATTACCGAGAGAGGCTGTGGATACGAATGTCCTTCGAAAGAGCACCGGAAGGTTGCCGTAATCAAGGCCTCCTCCACATACACCAAGGTTACGGTGGCAACCGCTGGGGGCATATCTTGGCGCTCGTCTAGTCAACCGGGACGCTGATTGGGAGTAGCCAGCTCTACTATGCTCATTACGACTCCTAATGGTTGCCCGCAGCACACCGCACGGCCGCATACTACGGCCGCTGCGAGCGTAAATTTGATGGACACGAATTTTTCCAATTTCCCAAACGATCCCACTTTGCCCACCGCAGTGGGCTCCGTGTTCGGTAGAATAATTTTTACGAAAAGAACGAGAGAAAAAAGAGGTTTGTAATGCCCCTAGACGATGAGGAAATGATTTCCCAAGTTGGAGGCACAGTTTCTGCGCAGAAGGCGATTGAGAGGGCTTGCACCTACCAAGGAGCATACGGTGCGTACGAGGCACAGTATCAGGTTTCAACAGCACCATCAGCACAGCAGCACCGGGGAATTCTTCGCTTTTCTCGCATTTCTCGACGCCAGAGTAACATTGTCGTCGAAAGTGGTTGGCCCCCCGACATGTGTCCGTCGGGGTATCATTTGAGGGGAACGATGTTGCCTGAATAAATCGCTCCTCATCGCCATGCCATGCCATGCCAGACCGTGTACCTTTGTCACGTTTTACTATGACTAATCGATACGCCGTCATCTTTCCGTGCATTTTTATGCCTTTTCCGTTAACTGGCCCCTTGACAGTTTGCTTCCACCTTGGGCTGGGATGGGGTCTCTCGGATGACTTTACTCCAGCCCTGGAGTGCTCCCAAGACCCAAGACGTAACTTTCACTAACGGCGGTGACGGCGGCGGCGGCGATGGTGGCGGCCTTCCGGTGTCGTAGAACACCCAGCGACACCCTCCACGCGGATGGGCCGGTCATGTGAGAAGCTGGTCCTGTGCGATAAAGCCGCCGTCACTAATTACTCCATAAAATACAACGCCATGTAACCGATATCGACCCTGAGCGAGGGTCGCTCCTGATGTGCGTGGTGGTGTCAATGTGCGACAATGTTATAAATCTATCGCTGCCAAACGGGGTCTAAACAATAAAAAAATTAACAACAACCAACTTGACGGAGATGTAGTTTGAGGAAATGATTTCTTTGCTGCTTTAGATGTGGTAGGTAATGGTTATACTTGTAATATTTCTTCTCTTCAAAGATCTGTTTGCCTCGAAAGATAATTGTTCCTATGGTTTAAGTAATTCCTTTTCTAGTTTGTTTAAACTCCATTTAAAGAATGTTGTGTTATGTAGAAATTATGACTTTTCTTATGGAAATTACAAATTAGTTGGAAGTTCTTTGGAAATGACGTGAGAAATGATAGGGAATTTGTCACCAATTGATCACTTAGTATAGCCTTGGAGAACCATAACAACCATAGGTAATTGAAAGGGATTAAAAAGTGACCATTAGTCGGATGAGAGTTTGCTAAACTGAAACACTCAAGACCTAAACATGAAGGTCCTCTATGAGGTTCTGTATGAAGATTATAAGTTAATTTGGTTTCATATCGTTTCTTCAAGGATGCAAAATGAACAAAATGTGTGATATTGTGTTGTATTGTCAAGTAGAATATGTTTTTATTTAATATCATTTTAGATTTGTTTTCATTCTTATTTAATTGATTCCTAGCTTCTCCCGGGTTTGCTTGAATAACACCCTCAGAGAGAAGTTCGTTCGGGTTTTCTTTTGGGCAAAAAAATGGGAAAAAGGAAACGAGTCGGTTAAAAATTAGAATAGTCGAATAAACGTTGGTTTTGGTTGGTTTTTTCTACCATCAAAATTTACTCTTTAGTGCTTATGTTGCTAATTAATTTTAGCTTCAAAAAAGGAATCGAAAACCTCCATTTCCAATAAAGTTCCTTTCACAGTGATAAACAGCATAACAATAAATCTGGCCGGTCCGTTGTTGTAAGACTTAAAAAAACAACAGCATAACCATATTTTGTTTTTTATAATTTAAAACCTATGGCCTCTTTATCACCAGCAGCTTCTTTCTACACAAGTGTTAACTATCATTGTACATTCTTAGAATGCCAGTTACTCGAACCGAACTATGGATGCTCATAACGTTCAGGAAAATTGTGCTTTAATAAGTTTTTTTTAATCTTTTAACCATTCAGCAGTATTTTCTGCCAAATTAAAGAAATTGTTATACATCATTAACCAGATTTCCCAAAACATGCTCCCGTTTCATTATAAGCAGGGTGGATATCGTTTTCCGGTCATTTAAAATGTATGCTACAACGAGCTGGTCATCGAATTGCCGAAAACATATTTTAACCATTTTTTTGAAAGATTGCAAGTTTCCATTTATAAATCATTGAAAAAACCCGCACCATAAGTGCTTTTAATCGACTAGGTATCGACTGATCGGTGGGATGCAGGCTCTATGCTGAACTTGAAATAGGTTTCCATGGCATAAAAATGCCAGTTCTATACTATATTAACATTTTGCTGGTTTTGCATGCCGCAGCAAAAGTGTCAATGCAGCTCGGTCGGAATTTTTAGCAGGTCAGTAATAACCGTCGATTGAAGCACTGCCCAAAACACACCGGTGATGAAATTGTTCACAAACTTTCCAAAAAACGCACGTGAACGAGCGCAGCGCGGTCTGCAAGGCTGACCCCACCCGGGAAGTGGCTGGCCAAAGGACCCATCAGCCACGGGCCACGCCATAGCCGGAAAGCCAACAAATGTGAACGCCATCGGTTGCCCGGGTGCCGGGTGCAATCGGAGAGCGCAAATCCGGAATCAGCTTTTAACAGGTCAGCTAATCAAATAAATATTGTTATGCAAGCCGCTACGAGCTGCGCTCTACGCTTGGCCCGCGGCCACGTTGAGGGGGTCGGACATTCAACACCGAAGCGCCGATTGCAGTTTATTTTTTGTTTAGAGTGTGCAATTTTACGCATCATCGCCACAAGTGGCGGCCAAGTATGATGAGTTTCCAATTTTAACGCCATCGCCCGGCGGGCCGTTCAGCCGGCTGGGTTATGGACTGGGAGCGGAACGGGTGAAGGGGAGCTGGTAAAAGTTCCTCCCCCCATCCGCGCTGGATCTTCGTTGACAATGCGCGCGAATTGTAATTATCGATTCGGCCAAGGTTCAATGGGGTTTTCTTCGCAGCGGACCAGGACATTTTTTGCAGCAAACCAGTGAATGACCAATATTATGCCAGCACAGTCACAGCAGCAGAATCCGCACCTGTTCTTGTGGCCTGCGAAAGAGTTCGCGTGTTTTGCGGTTGCACATTAGGCGTAATCGGTGGTCAAATTCGGGAGTGATATGACTTTATTACAATTCCAGAACTAATACCAGGACCTATAAACTGTACCAATTCTCATATTTAATTGTACTTGATGATATCGATTGTGTAGTGACCAATGACTACACTGAATATGTTTTATTTAAATTAAGTTTTTTAGGTTGATTAATTCGAGTATTTACAATCCTTTTTCAAGTCGTAAAATATATGCCCAAGTCAAAGATGTAAAACCCAATGATGAAAGCAGCCTAGAAGCGTCTGCATTGGTGTTTATTAAACATGTTGTTTATTTATTTTTATGTTTATTCTCACGCCCTCAGAGTATACGTCCTGACAAGGGAATTCTGTCAAAATACTTCAAAACTCGCTCCATCGGTTCCAGTTGTGAGGCCTCGTCAGGCATGAGTCACACCAGCCGATGGATGAAATGGTTATTATTAAAACTGTTCCAGCTCCTGCACACAGTCTCATTCGTGTCCCTCGTGAAAAAGGATCTCGCTCTGCCCCAGAACATCTGGGCGAACGATCATCGGCCAGCACGTGCCGATGGAAGGAAGAGATCAATTTTCTTACAACTGGACAAACGGCCCGTTTGAGTCCACTGGCAACCCGTTTCGTGACAAGTCACGCTTCATCCAGGACACAGGACACCGGCGGCGATGAGGCGAAAGAGACAACCTAGACATCAGGTTCAGGTTTCGCCTCTACGGGGGCCGGTCGTTTGGCCGTTTGGGTCAATTTGGTTGCGCTGTCAACTCGCAGTCCATCCCGCCAGGACGACCAACTGTGTGACCCCCGAAAACAAGCGGAGCGAGCGATATCCAACCTGCACACACTCAGGGGAATGGCGATTCGGTAGCACTTGGGCGGTTTCCTTGCCAGCCGGCACCAGTGCCCTTTTTCCAGTGAATTTATGAAATGTTAGTAAATTATAAAAACATTATCTAAACTACGGCTGCCGCTGTTTCACCACTGGCAAGGTCCTTTTCGGCCAGTGGTGTGGGCGATGAGGAATGACGGGTAAGCCGGGACGACAGATCTTCGACACGGCAGCACGGCGTACATCTTTCGAAACGAACCAATTTCCGAAACGAAGCAATAAGTGTACTCTAATTTCCAAACCGATTTTCGGGGGCCCTTCCATTGCTTGTCCGGTGCCGTGCAGAGAAAAGGTTATGTGATGACAACGTAAATTATGTAGCGCATCTTAAATTGTTTAACTCTAGATGATTTATTGAGATGATGGCATGTTATTGCGTCTCTTCTCAGCGTTACACACGTTAGGACATACTATAAGGCTTTCTCTGAGCAGCTTGGCCGTTGTTAATTATTTTGTATGCTTTGGTTGTCCAATTATTGCCGTCGTTCGCCATGTTTCTGTTGGTATTGTTTTAATTTTTATGAAAAAAAGACTTTTTGCAGAACTGTGTAATTTTCCTGTTTAGTAAAGTAAACTCAACATTATGTTCAAGAGACGAAAAAGGGGCAATGAACATTTTTACAAGTATGTGATGATTCGGATGATGTAAGTGTTTGCTTCTTGGTTGTAATCACACAACGCAACTAGTCTAGCTAGAAAGATAAGAAAACTATTAGAGCATGGAATCGCTTGAGGTTAATTTAAAAGTGCCAACAAAACATTCAAACATTATACTGGTGGAATGAAAGCGTTACATCAGGTCAATGCTCTCTCGGTGTAGAAACAAAAAACCACAAGTTCTTAATCAATTTCGATACGGATGTTATGGCTTGACTGGAGAAGATCTTCCTTTCTTTCTTTCGAGAGAAACGGTCCCACTTTCGTGTGGATTGAACGAACATATTGCATTGAACCAGAACTCTAGAATGTGTTGGCCGCACCTCAAAGCGACCTGCGAATTTCCCTAGAGATTTCCATTTCTGTTTGCTTCCTTGTAACCCCGATGAACAGGCCGGAAAAGTTGCTACCAGCGAGGCTCGGCTTCTTGGAATTAATTTTCCAGCCGGGCCCGTCGTTCAGGGAAATTCTCATAACTTCTCATATCTAGGGGGTTCGTCCTTCGTCCGTCGGCTCCGCGTGCCGACCCCGCGGGGCACACCGAAACATATGTACAATTATGTTTACACGTTCATCCACTGTGGGAGCTGTTGTTTTTCCAGAAAGTGTCCCTCGAGAACCGGCTTCCCAGCCCGCACACCGTTCGTCCTTTCCCAAGGCTCGCTCTCTGTCTTTCTCTCCCTTTCTCTCGCTTTCGGCATTCAGTGCCGAACATTGTGTAATTTGTGACACACACAAATACGCACACACGCGAAATGTGACAGAATTTTCTCGCCAGCTAACTTCCCTGTACATTTGTTACAACCTAATGATGTTGATGAACATGATGATGATATGTGAGCGACATTATTATGTTTTCCAACTCCAACAAAACAGAGCAATAGACACTATTGCCAGCCCGAGAATGTGTGTGGATGTGTGTGTCGAACAGCCGTTACGGGCCGGTGCCCTCCGGAAACGCAATCCTTGCACGTGCACAGACGGACGCAGCCGCAGCGAACCGGAACGAGCCGCCCGACCCGGAACACTTTCGCTCTCGCCTGGTGTCCGGTGTTTTGACCGTTTTCCGATTGAACTGCTTCCAGTTCAAGCAGAACGCCAGCTGCCGGAGGCGGTGTTCGGTGGCCGACTTGGTTGCTTTCTGGCTGACGTTCCGAACAATTTTTCGAGACACTTCTGGTGGCCGCGAGTGAAATGCTTCCACTCGCTGTTCACGTAACTTGAGCGTGTGATAAATGGTGTCATTTTTCAAAATTAATTACTCCCGATGAGCAACGTTTATCAGCGCTCCGGTGCCGTCGAAGGATAAAAGCATTTCTTGACACATTTTTCATCTTCTCACTTGCTCGGAGCAGCTTTTCAGCCCGCGGACCCCGGATAGGCACTTGCGGAACACAAATCAATAAATTAACAATTACGCCTATGAATTTCATTGACGTCGTCTGCCAGTGGGCAGACGCAGATTAAACAACCCCTACGTCGTTTTTATAAGAGGCGACAACCCATCCGTCGGGCAGGGGCGACGATTCAATCAACGGCGGACTCTAGACTCCAGCGTACGGGTGTGTGGAATTATGTATGCAAATTAATGAGCATAATTAATGTGTACCTGCCGATTTGTAACATTGCGCGTACTAATCCCCTGGTGCGACAAGCCGAGAGCCTTCGTCAGTTCGTTGGGTCGCTATAAACTATTCTCTTCGTCATTCTTCGTCAGAATCTTTAGGGTTTGAAGTTTGACCGGCGTTAGAATCTGGTAGAAGAAGTCTTTTCCTAGCATCTCAAAGCGCTACGTCGTTTGCTAATTCGTGTACCATTCCACTAAAATTATTTTACGATTCTCTCACAAAATAGCTATGTTATGCGGTCTCTATTTATAAATGTATGCAACGGATTACAAACATCTTAGGAAATGTTCAATGTTTTTTTTAATACAGTAATTAGCTTCAAAACACAAATACTGCCGCTACAAGAAATCTCAATTTACCGAACATAACAACAAATACGTGTGATGTTAAAGTGAATATTTAACGTAAATACGTTAAATTAATTTAAATAATTAACATGGTAAATTTGGAATGTGAAAATATTTTTTTTAAATATTCCTGGACGTTATATTTTCACTTTTTGAGTAGGGATTTACGTCGACAACGAAGTTGTTCTGTACATACTGCTGTAGTAATTGTGCGTCAAAACGGGGGTAGATTAAAAAAAATGGTAAGTTATGATAATTCTTAACACTCAACACTTTTAAGCGAGTGATTCGGAAGCAGCAAAATCGGTTTCAAGAGTAACTGTCCTTTCATATGTCGAATTCGGAAATTACCAAGCCACGCAGTACTTACTGTCCAGTAAGACTTTGTTGTTTGGTCAGACGAACATAGAGACATTGGAAAGTTATTGTCTAATTAACGTAAGCCGATAAGTCGTCAACTGACGATACAGCCTGAGCCAGTGTCAGTGCTGTTCTCGGTGAGAAAAATCGGTACACGTTCGATGAAACATGCGGAAATGTGATTGCGTATGTATACACGTGTTCGAAGCCTCATTAATAACAATTGATTCGATGATAAATTTCAATTTATTCTGCGTTTAAAGGTACCGTTATATGCAGTTCATATTGTTGGCACTATTGTGTGTGCAGAGTGGTGTTCTGTTACTATTGTGTTTATATTTATTATTATTAGAACTGGCATAGCCGTACTAAGCACCAACTTATAGTTTAGCTACACAGCCAGGGAATATAATGTTTATTGTTTACGAGCGGCTTAAAGCAAACGAAACCGAAGGATCTAAATCAATATTGTTCATTGGGCTTAACAAAAATGATTACCCATATTCATTTACATTTCTTTCGTGTTTAATTCGTGTCGTGAAAAATAAAAAGGGTACATCATCGACAATACGAGGTCACCCATAAAGAGTGGTTCGATTTTGGTTGGATTTTTGATAAAAAGAAAAATCAAAAATTTAATGCGAAGTTTGTGTTTCACAAAAATGTTACATGCTGCAAATATTAATACAAAATATGTACAAATATGAACACCCCCTGCATGGCTGGATTCATGCTGGACAATACAAAATGAATTAATCAGCGATCGCGGACAGTACATAAAATCAAGTCAACGCTCCATGCAAGTAAACCATCATGAAGCGACGGCGATGCTGCAATAGGAACGATTTATTCTCACGCCACACATGTCCACAATGGGTTTTGCGTGAAGCCGTCCGCTATTAAGTATAATTTCTCATCGATTTTTCACCGTTCTCGTCACCAAAAACAGAAAAACGAACCACTCGAAAGGCAAACTTGTACCGGCAACCAAAAGCGAACCGGGTTTGGCGACCTCGATTTTTCCTAGTGGCGCCTCAGCCAAATATCAATCATATGAGGAAAGAAAATAAAACAAAAAATCCTGAATCGGTAGCAAAACGGGAACGGAAATTCGGATATGCACATTTCGGCTCCGGATCGAGTGGCATTTATTTCCCGCCCGGCGGTTGAGGTGGCCATTAAAAGCCGCATGTTGGAAAAAGTGCCGCCACATGATGAAAAGCGGTTGCAAACGCATTTCCACCATTCTTCCCGTGCTTGCGGTTGGGTGAAAGCGATAAAAGCATTTGGTAATTTTCGTCCCAACTCGTCACTCACGAAGATCGTCAATGATCTTCGGAGCGAAAGCAAATTGAGCGGATTTCCCTTTGGTGCCGTTGTGGTTGTGATTCGTGGATGATTGTGTAGGACATTAAATGTTATTTTTAAGCTTAGTGTCACAGTTTTTTCTTGAATTCAATTTTTGTGCAATCCTACGGCTTGATGAAATAATATAAAAAGTAAAATTCGCATTTTTGTAAGTTAAGCTGGTGAAGAGAGTCAAAAAGGGTTGTAGAAACGTAAGATCTCGGATGACCAACTAATTCAGTTTTTGAACTACACAAGAAACGTTTTGTGTTTTAAACAAATTTTCGTTACTTTTCGTTAGTATTTCTTCAAGAGTAGAAACAGAAATAGAAAACCCACTGCGTGATTTGCAATCAATATTAAAAACTTAAATAAAGTTTGAATCTTTCGCCTTAGTGACTTGTTAGATGTTTTGGTTTACTTTTCACCTATAATGGTGTCGCCCTACACCCCATTCGCAAGAGAGATCAATTAGGGGTCATCGTCCGAAATACACAAATGAATAAACAATGTAACATATTTTTAATCAATCGTATCGCTCTAACTACTGCGCGAATACCGTGCCATTGCCGCGCCAAAGTGTCAAGCAATTGGACAAACATTTCTAATTGTTTTATTTTGTTTGGCCTATATTTACGAGTTGCGAATGGGGTGCATACTTCAAATTGCAAAATAACGGAGGAACCGCATAGTTCAACGAAGCTATTGGAGTTGGAGCCGATGCAACAAACCGTTGTGGGGATTATTTTCTTTCGCGTCTTTGTTTTTCTTCATTTGGATATTTTCAACTTTATTGAAATCCCTTTCCTACTCGAGGACAAGCTACCACCGTATCGATTCTACATCCTGAACCCAATAAAATGTCCAACGCCAAAACATCCTTTAGCATGATCACCTTTACTCAACGAAGTGTATGTGACTTCTTCGAGATAGCGAACTGATCATAAAAGGGTCCGTGGATTGTCGTTTTCGCGTACCACCCACGATGGTGGACAGCTTACCGATGACAGCCCTATTTCTTCCTGTGTTATACCTCTAATTCTAATCGTCCGACTGAAGCGCACACTCCATAACATTGGCACGTGATCATCATTCGCAAAGGTTCATTAGCATCCTGCCGGGACGCAAGATCTGCTGGCGGCTCGGTGGGGCGACACATCAATGCCCACTTCAATGCCAACAATTATCGGCTAATGGTCAAAGCCAACAGCTATCTGAAAGACCACGCGCCACCACAAATGCATGGGAGCCCATGTCGAGTGTCTCGCGCCGATTGATCGATTGATATTGCTTCCTTCGGGCAACATTGTTGTGCTTTGATTTATTTAGTGTGCCTGCGGCGTTTCGGGCACCGAACACATCGCAAATCAATCAAATTTGCATGACCATCGAATATAAAGTAAGTGCCCATTCAATGGTAATGGCCGAGTCGTTCGGTTTTCTACGTTTCCCCAACCCTAATCCTCTGGCGGGCTGCTGACAACTAGAACACCCAAACTGAGGTCAATTCGAATTAGAATATAATATATCTTTAAAATAAAATCAAATTGGCCCCATGTTGACCATCGCACGATGCGCTTCTTTGGTCGGCACGAAGAACCAACGAACAAGAAAACCAGGAAAGCAACAAACAAAACTAAAGGCAGTCCACAAAAAAACGAAAACTATCCAGACGACAGTTTGCTGGCGGAGGTCTTCAAAAGGCTCCCAAAGTAGATTATGCTCAATTTAAATGGCGCCATCCAGACCATCCATTCTAGCGTTCGCCACACACGAAACCCCGAATCCAGTCGGCTAGCCTGGCCGCTTTTTACCTTGCAGACATACTCTCCCGTCGGCCCACACTGTATGGCGCTCGGCCACGCGCGTTTTTAAATTTATTATCACGTTTCGCGCGCCCACAACATTAGCCACGCGAAATACGCGCGTCCCATAAACCATTTTGCCTTGAATCCAATTATAATAACGTTTACGTTAACATGTTAACATACCTAACCGTGTGCAATCCCGGTTGCTGCAGCTGGATGACCCTCGCAGGACGGTTCAAGTTTTGGCCAAATCTTCGGCCAATTTATCGCCATGCCCGTTTGCGATTAGAAAACAATAGACTGAACAAACAAGCCGCTGGCGTCGGCGGCTCACGAATAAGCATAATTTGTGCAACAATCGTCCGGACATTTGCACGCACGATTCGCGAAAGTTGGCCTACGTGCGAACATTAAAGCCAAGTCTTGGAAGGATATTTTTTTGGTCAATTTTTTTGGTTTCTTTTAAGCTATCTTTTACTCTTTTAAAAGTCCTGCGTAAGATTTCTAACATTCTCGAGGGAATAAATTCATTCAATAAAACATTCTTATTCCTAAATAATTTAACTGTGAACAGTTTGTGTTTATGTCTTGGTTTTATAGTTCACGTATATTCAAAAATAGATTTTGAAGATATAGCTTAAGATTTGTACTTCAATTTCTTTTCCACCCAATCTTGCTCTTTGTTTCTGTTTGTTTGATCAGACTCCAATGCTCCAAGATCGGCGCTGAGGGAAATCTTTGAATTGAATAATTTATGCCGGATGCATTAGCCATTTTTAACAATCACGCAGCCAAACTGTGCGAAAAGTGTAACCTTTCGAATTGTAAGTTCCCATGCATTTTGGACACGAATTAGTCGCCGGCATAATGCAATAAATCAGTTACACTGCACGCTGAAAACTGCCCGAGCTCGTGCAGACGAAGAAGCTGTTCCAATCAATACCGAATCAAAGCTGTTTCAATCAATCTATCGGCTGCTTTAGATCCGAGATGCGACGTGCACTCCCATCTGCATCTGCACGCGTTTCCCACGGACTGCTGGCTAGACAAAATGGCCAAGCCAAGTTCTCCCGAATTTCATTTACATTTTGAATGAAGCTAAAGTGTGCACAATCTGTCATATACTGTTTTCGCAATCTTACCAACCCAGATCGATGCGGTCCTGACACACGAGCTGGAACCGATTCGCTTTGTTTCACTGTGACCCTGTGCCTCGGCTTCTCTGTCGGTCAGCCATCGTAGGATGATCCGATCGACGTCGGCGAGGTGGTATCAGCTTTCATACCATAAATCAGGCACCCCAGGACCCACCAATCCCAATCCCTGACGTGACTGCGCATTCGTCCGAGGTGCAGTTTTACGTCTGATGACTTTAAATTGATCGAAAATATGAAAAGCATACATCATCGCAATCAGCGAGGTTGCAGTCTGGAACCGGGCAAAGGCAGGAAGCCACCGACCAGCGCCCGCGCTGGCGTGTCAAGGTGATCGCGAATTAATGTGATCGATTCCGTGCCGAAGATTTGGCACCCCATAGTGGAGAAGATGGTCAATGTCCAAGGGCTACGCAATATCTTCAACTAGTGATGCTTTCCTACAATGGTGGCGTACTGTTTGCTGCAAGGCAACGAAGATGTACATGTTGATGGATATCTTTGCCTGCGGGAGGCATATGATCAATGGAGTTGGACGTTCAGCACCGATAAACAAATGAATAAACCACACACACCACGCGAGGACCTACCGACAGAGTGGAACACCTCACTTCCTGTTCATCGCGGCATTGCTTCCCAAGCAGCAGCACCAGTCGGTCGATCACCGTCAATCGCCTTGAAGGTAGAACCTGTGTCGGGTCGAGAGTAGCCCAGTTGGACTACTTAACATGCAGGATGGGACAGAAACGAGATTTAACTTACCGACAGCGAATGGAAGCTCCTGGTCCGTCCGATTCGTTCCACACCCCTGGGAGAGCATCCGATGGTACCGCCAACGATCACGGCATTAGCATAACATGTTTCGGATGATGATGATGGTGATGGGCTGCTGCTGCAATCGTTGCCACGAGCAGGCGGTAGACGCAGAACTTAGACAGTTTTGCGCGAAACTGACAGGGTTCCTTCCTTTCCCCTTGCGAAAGCGCCCCAAGACAGCTCCCGGGTAGCTGATTTCGATTAATTGGAATCCAATAACTCAATTACCATTACCCGTCGTTGTGAAGCTCGGATGACCCTCGTTACTACTGTCTGTCTCGAGTAGGTGTATGAAGCCATTTTGAAATCGATACACTAGAGCCGAGCGCGGTAACTCTACCTACAGATGGTCTGAGGATGAGGCACGATCACCGAAAGGGCCGGACCGAGCGTCCGCTCAAGGGTTGCAAAACGTGTCTTGACACTTCACGGTGTTCACCAATAATAAATTAAGGTATTTCTGGCAGTAATCGGAAAGTGGCGCGTAATGGAAGTTAAAAGTATGTAACCAAGCACCGTTAGGCAATGCCAACCGGGCGGACGCAAGGAAACGAAGCTAATCAATGGATATCGCCAAGTCATAGCCATATGTGGTCGGCGTAAGTTATTGCCAACCAATTTCGATGGCATTACGCTAAAAGCTGGCCGAACAGCCCGTGTCTTCTGTTACTTAATCTGTATAATAAAATATGTGACACATTCAGCACATGTCGGCCTTGTTATTGTTGGTGGGCTCAATGAATTAATACGCGAAACAATTCAACGGAAATGCTGGGGTGCTTTGAGATAGAATTATATGCCGGACAGAGTGTTTGTTTTCTTCCATTTTATGGTTTACCTCCAATAATCGGTTAGCGACAGGGATATCAAAACAATAAATTCAAAAGCTCTCGCTTCCTCTCATAGGACAATTAAAAAAAAGTTTAACGGATGAAGCTGCGTGAATTCCTTCAAGGGTTGTGATATATAAGTCTGGTCTGGTTCGTTTATGAATGATGTTGGTACATATAGAATAAAAAAAATTAGGTTAAATAAATATTGTTCATATTTTAGGCTCAATTTTTAAGTTTTTTTGGTTTGCCCAACTCGAAATTTAAAACAAAAGAACTTTCTCTTATAAATGCGGCCCAGTCCGTTGTTCTAAGAACAAAAAAAACTTTGTCTTACGTATGAGAACTGAGAATGTATATTTTTTAGATCAACGATCATAACAAAGCCATTTAGAAATAATTGCTAACACGTATTCTACGAGTTTAGATTCTTTGGCCGACGCTACGAACTTAGGCCTATATAACATCCGTTTAAATTACTACCTGCCAATGCCTTTAATTATTCGTTATTGGTATTATCTGAAAAAGGTGCCGTGCCAATAAAACACTGTTTTCTTAGAAGACGGGACGATTCTGACCCAGGGATTCCACATTCGTTAAATAACGATGTACAATATTCAGGCAGTACGGTCCAGAATAGACAGTAAATAGACAGTATTTTCTGCCCTCTGCACCATCTTTGATATTGTCGAGCCGAAAGTGCTTCTCGAACCCAACTGTGTTGGTATCAACAATGGTGTCCATCCGTTGCCCATTGGTGTCCATCATACATTTTATAAAAAGAAAAACCGGGGACCTCTACTCTACTGCACAGACGTAAAAAAAAGCATTGGCCATTGAGTTTACTGTAGAAAATCTATCACTTCTTCTAATTCCCTCTCTCGTGCCTGCTGATGAGCCCATTTAGCTTCGGCCGACTTAACATTGTTCAATCCCCATTTATCGTACGTTACTCGCTGACCGCAAGCAGTTTCAGAAGACCGATTTTTGGAAAAACGCAAATCGGTTGCCCGTTGGAAGCTACGGGCCCGGTTTCTCGGTGCAGGACATGTTTTTCCTCCCTCTGGAAACGGCGGCTCACTCATAAACCGTTTCAGGCAACCTTGGTGATAGATGTGGCCGCAGAACATGCGCACCACGTATGCGTCGCTATCATCTTGCGTGACGACTTGCGTAGGACATACCGGTAAGCAGCAAGATCGACAAACGGCACACTTTTCATCCGGTAAATCTCGCACCGCTTCGATGATAAACCCTAGCGTCCGCTGCAGGCTGGGTTTTACTTCAAATGCTTCGCTGCACATCGGCTGGCGCAGAGGTGCTTCCACGCACTGACGTGCGATCTCCCTGGCCTGCCCGTTGACGAACAGCACCAGAGACTGGGGAAGATTGCAGTCGTGCCCATTCCATTGGATGCATTCGGCTGGATAGCCCTGGGGAACGATGAATTTGGCGCCGAAGTAGTACTGCCCACCACGGGCGACTAGGCAGATCGAGCAAGTCTTTTGCTTCAGTTTAAGATCACCAGCATCCGGCAACATCTGGCGAATGTTTTGAATTTCGTCCAGCACAATGCACAGTGGGTTTTCCGCCAAATATCCGTCGATAAACTGGAGCATTTTCATCAACTGGGGCCTCCCGAGAAAATCGTTGAGTCTGGTGTCGCATATCCCGACGAAACGTTCGAGAAAAACGCTCGGCATAGTTTTGCTTTTAAACTCGACCAACAATTTCCCGGTCGGGTAGTTGTCCGGGAACCGAACGCAAACCGTCAGCTGCCGGCTTTTTGTCTGCCGGAGCTCAACACGGACCTGCAGAGAATGAAAGAGTGGAGTGTGATTATTCAAAGCTCGATCAATGCATGATTTGGATCTGATCGGTCGAACCAGAGAAGGCAGGCAGGTGACGAGTTTGGAGTTGGGCACCACCTTTTCGCACAGCCGGCCAACTTCGGCCACTTCGTCCTCCACTAGCCCCATGATTTTTCTTTCTTCTTTTTGCACAAACCGGACACAAATACGTAATGCATCAACAAGAGGTTATCGGAAAATGCGGCCCCACGGTCGCAGCTTTGGGTACGATATTACGGAAAGTAGATATTTAAAAGATGGATTGCGGTTTTCAACATTCAAACAACTTGTTGCTCAACGGCGACGCTCTACTCCTTGATATTGATTCGCTGCGAATTTTAATGCTCCGAACATTTTTAACCAGCCATCAAAACAAAGTTTTGACGTTCTCCTAATCCCGATTTGGCTAATCAACTGTGGTAACCGGTTTGTTGTTTGGTTTGGGATGGTGAGCAACATATCCAAATAAACTGCAGTGAGCATTATGGTCCTAAGGGGCTGTAGATAGAACCTAAAATGTTGAAATAAATGTAATCAATTTGAGTAGAATCTACTGTAAAGCGTGCACCAGATCATTCGACGAGTTTCTCGAAAGTCAGATTTCGAAAGTCGAAAGTTTCTCGACACATTTGACAGATCGTTCGAGATTGTTCTAGCAACGTTCGTTCGGGAACGTCGGCCGGTGATGACAGATGACAGCTGGAAATTCGACAGTTCCAATTCATCCGTCGAATTGTGCTGTGCGTAAAAGCGTGAACATTTTATCGTGGGTCAAAAGTACCGTGTTTCCCGTGACCGCAGTGCGACAAGTTCAATCAATTGTTCGTTGAGGAAAAATCCTGCGAAAGGCGTTTCTGTGGCGACAGCGACAGTGCGTTTGCAGAAGAACGCGATTGCCAAGAAAGCAGCTTTGCCCTGGAAGAGGAAGTGCTCAAGTTCTAAAGGGGGCCAGTGGCTGTGTGTGTGCGTGCGTTAGTGAGCATCGCGAATCCCGCTTGGTGGAGATTGAAAATCGAGCATTTCTGGAGCACGGACGCGAAAACGACGGCTAAAACACAATGTCGGTGATCGGTATTGACTTTGGCAACGAGTCCTGCTATGTGGCGGTGGCAAAGGCCGGTGGTATCGAGACCATCGCCAATGACTACAGTTTGCGAGCCACTCCGTAAGTACACGATGATGCGCAATCCGGCAATGGAGAGTTCTGGAAAAAATCTTGCCCTTCAAATGGGACTGCTACCAAGGGAAACATGAGTGCGTTGTACGGAGCCTAAGCACATGTTTGGAGGTCTACTTTGTGATTATGTAAAGTAACATGTTTGCACCAAGCTTCTTGGTCGTGTAATTGTTGCTAAGCCGATGCGGCGAACGGGAATCCGCAGCAACTGCAGTATCCTTTTCCGCAATAGAATCGTTGTTACTTGACCCCTTTTTTTTTTTTTTTGTAAGAACCTCTTTGCGCTCGTGTTTGACAGTTAGATTCCATCTGTCGGTTCGCCGCTCGCCGCCAACACAAGGTGCGCCGAGCCTGCAGTACATACCATAACCTGCAAATGTTCGAGAAGTTTCCTTGTGTGTGAAAATCGATTTTTCTTTCCTTTTCAATCCTGCGGGGCAGAAAAAGGACCCTCTTTCGTACCAGCTGACTGAGTGTCTCCAATTTTCTATTCCTCTCGCTTTTTTTTTTACTCTTGACTTTAGGCGCAAGAGGGCTTTTGGGCAGCGAGGCATAAGTTGCATTCCCGGTTGTTATGTTCAAATCTGCTCCACTTACAAAAAGTCCAGTATTAGCATTACAATTAAATTCTTGCAAAATAGGCAATCCCTTACAAAATAGTTACGGCTCGAGATACTCTTATGTCTGGTTGAAAGAGTATATGAGAGCGTTTATTTTGTAATTGGTGAGAATTCAAATAAAATGAGGTTGTTAGGTCCACTAAAACAATTTCATTCCTATTCTAAACCTCCGCGTTTTATCTCTTATCTTTAACAGCCAGCTGATTAATTACTAATTCAAAGCACCCTTCCCTAACATATAATATCATAAAGCTATCATCGTATACCATATACAAGAGTAATAACGTTTGTCAAATGGCCGGTTTGATAAACAAAGATCCGGCTTCGAGTTTATATGGTTTTGTGGTTTAATCAATGCACGGCTGCTTCTTGTTCACAATCTTCTACTTCGCCATAACCCTTCTATTTGAAATGTTCATTGAATTCATTGGATTCTTTACGAAAGTGGTTCGAGATAAACCTTAGCGAACCGGATTTTTGATAAACAATTCCTAGTTTGGTTGTGCTCTAAGGCTTCACATTTCTTAACAGACACGTCACCTGTTGATTAGCACGCGGTACACTCGGAATGACCACGTAGTTTGTTAGTTTTCCTTCCAAACACTGACACAGAATGTGACGAGAGGGGGTGCCTTGTTTTCCTCCTCGCCACGTGCATTCCAATTAGCGGATCCGTCTACGCAAAGAGAGCGCAAACATCACTTTATCCCACCCTGTATGGCCAGGGTGTCGATCCTTACACGATGCGTCTGTTTTTGTCCCGCATACGATGCTGGTGTCTGATTCAATCCGTCCTTGACCACCACCGGTAGGGTTGATACCGCAATCGCGCTTCGCGTATCCTTCTTGCCGGCGGACCTATTGATTAATGTGACTTATGCGTTCCATTGCAACGTAACTTTCAACCCTGCGAACCAGTCGGATTCGATTTACATGCCGCAAGTAGCTGATCTGAGAAAGACAGAGAGAGACAGGTGGTCTCAGACGCGCTGCTCCGCATTCGATGATGGTATGCTGTTTGGTATTTATGATCGTTGGGCGATAAGCCGAGAAAGGTCGTGGCAAGTTGTCCACAGACGCGTTGCGGGACGTCTAAAACGATCCATCTCGTGGTGTGTCTCGTTAACAGTTACAAGTTGGGATTAAATGGATGTCATTTCATAAAAAAACATCCCCTATTTCGTTTGGATTGTCCGTAAGATAATCTTTTCATCGCTTGATGTTTGATAGGCGAGGCTAACATGTGTATTGCAAGAGGAGCGCTTATGCTCGGTCACATGGATCAGCCAAACACGTTTTCGTTGGTACGAGAAGTGGTCAAATTGCACTAGAGCAACACTGGTTTGGGGCACCACGGCGCAGCAGTATGGTACCACGATGATTTGTCCTTATAAGGCGCGAGTTTTGTTCGCCAGAGCCACGCGAACATTCACGAGCGCCATCAGCGTACTATCGGCGAAATGGGCAGATGGGCAACGTTTCATTTGCAAACACGCGGTTTAGATACATTCCGGGCATTAGATTCGTTTTTTTCAGCACTGCAACGATGCAAATGGTGCATCTGTCGTCATCCTAACTTATTTATATCTACACGTAATGTCGCCCCTACGATTGTATCTCTTTACTGACGCACTCTCCACCAATTTCATTCACAGTTTTATGCGTTTTTGAAAGATATTTATGACTCTTTCCATCCTGCAGCGCACTGCTTAGCCAGACCTACGGGGACAGTCATGCGTGCAAGGGAAAGGCTTCTTTACGGTGTCCCCAATGTTTTCTTGACACTCGTCTAACGATCTTCCCTGGTCTGCGAAGAAAATCGGCGATCGGGGTGTAACATCACTCGCGTTCGTGCTTTGTTTAGTGAAACTTAAATTACCTCTAGCCACCTGCTAACATGTTGTATCGGCTAAAGAGAGTGCCACCAACGAAAAACGAGGCTAGAGAAAGGATAAAAATGCTTCTGTGACCCATCCATCGATTTGCCCCTGACAAGACACAGGACGATCATCGTTTACCTGTTGAGTTTATAATGTGTTTATGGGTCTGCTGCTGCCATCGTTTTACAGCACTGCGCCACACCGGTTCGCCTCCATCCGATCCGAATGGTGGTCACCTCAAAACACTACAGAAAACGTCATCCGAGACAAGGTGGTGGGGTGGCCAGCGTGGGGGTGTATGTAACGTTATTTTGGACCGTATTACTCACGGATCATTTTTAAGCGCACGGCTCGCAAACCAAGTGGTGGGCCCTGCCGTGACGACCTCTTTCACACCAGACACACGCGCACTCCTCTCCGGTTTCTTTGGCGGAGCTATGGTCATCTCGGGCCCGAAGGTTTTCAAGGTACGCGGGTGGTCGCCCGTAGTTGTGATCGAGTATCTTGTCCGTTTTTGGAACACGCAGCCAGACACATGGTGGCCCTGTCGCTGGACGGAGAGCCGGCTACGATTGTCGGTCGCACACCGTCTGTCTGTCGGTCTGTCTGTTATCTCATCGCTCCAGTAAGCGGATGAGTCAGTTTCACTTGTAGAGGACGATGAACGTTCAGAGCGTACCAGCAATCAGCTGATTAATTTTTATATAGATCGATGCTTTAGAACTGCAAAACACGCAGGTATTACTACCCACCGTGTCCGCCTCAAAAGCGAGCATTGGGATGGATATTTCAAGTTCTAGTGGCAGATGATGCGTCAATTTTTCAAATCTAAACACAACGTATGAATGTGTGTGCTCCGTCCTTACCTTATTCGAGTATTGTAGTCCGAGCCCGGCAATACGTTTGGGTAAACATAAAAGGTCATGGATGGTGCCCGTGGGAGGAAGCAGAGTTGGTTAGTTGGTTATAGTCATTCGATGACGAGTTCTCCCTTGGGCCACGGTTTGTAGAACCTTTTAGGTGGGGCCGGCTAAAGGGGGCCTGGTTGTTCCAGATGATTGCGGTTACAATAATACGCTGTCCACCGGGGGTGTGGAGCTCATGTTCTAATGTGCCTTTCAACGAACCGCTAACCTCAGGGTGGGCGTTACCTCGGAGATATCGAATTAGTAGTTGTTACATTTTCCAAAGCGGATTTAACAGTTTAACTGATCCTTTTTTCATCTTGAGACAATCATTATCGAATTATGTTCCACTGCATTTTAAAAGCAGTATTTTCGGTAGCTATTCCACAATCAAGATTCCAATCCGAACGTACGTGCGCGCGCTGGAGAGATGCATTCGCTCCATTAACCTGCTCTTTGGTGCTCCGGATGATTTTTTTAACTTTTCCCACACATCTTTCTATTTTTAGCTCGTTTGTTGCGTTCGCTGGGCGCAACCGTGTGCTGGGTGTTGCCGCCAAAAATCAACAAGTAACAAACATGAACAACACGATTGGTGGCTTCAAGCGGCTGCTGGGTCGGAAGTTTGGCGATCCGGTCGTGCAGGAAGAACTGCGTTCGCTGCCGTACCAGGTGGAGGCGACGGCGGACGGTGGCATAGGCATACGCGTCAACTACCTGGACGAAGAGCACGTGTTTACGCCGGAGCAGATCACGGCCATGCTGTTCACCAAGCTGAAGGAGGACGCGTTCAAGGAACTGAAGACACAGATCAACGACTGCGTCATTACGGTGCCGTCGTACTTTACCAACGCCGAACGGCAGGCCCTGCTCGATGCGGCCAACATTTGCGGTCTCAACGTGCTGCGTTTGATGAACGAAACGACGGCCACGGCACTCAGCTACGGCTTCTACAAGCAGGATCTGCCGGCGCCGGAAGAGAAGCCACGCAACGTGGTATTCGTCGACTGTGGCCACGCATCGCTGCAGGTGTCGGCGTGCTCCTTCCACAAGGGCGCCCTGAAGATGCTCGCCAGCTGCTCCGATTCCGTCGGTGGACGAGATTTCGACCTCATGCTGGCGATGCACTTCAACAAAGAGTTTTTGACGAAATACAAAATTGACGCTTCGTCGAAAAAACGGTAATGAGAGATGACGCGCCACGCGACCACCACACCGTCCCCCCGGGGCGAGCAACTTGTTTTTCGACCATTTGATTACCACCTTTTAAACGATCGTGTGTTTCTTTGCAGAGCTTTCTTGCGCCTGATGACAGAGGCCGAGAAGTTGAAGAAAAACATGTCGGCCAACAGCACGAAGTTGCCGCTCAACATCGAGTGCTTCATGAACGAAATCGACGTACATTCGTCGCTGCAGCGCTCGGACATGGAGGAACTGTGTAGCCACCTGTTCCAGCGGATCGAGAAAACGATGCGCAAGCTGATGGTCGACTCAAAGCTGGCGCCGGAGGACATCCATTCCGTGGAGATTGTTGGTGGAAGCAGTCGCATTCCGGCCATCAAGCATTTGATCGAGCAAATCTTCGGCAAACCGGCCAGCACAACGCTCAACCAGGACGAGGCCGTTTCGCGAGGGGCAGCACTACAGTGCGCCATCCTGTCGCCGGCCGTTCGCGTGCGCGAATTTAGCTGCACCGACGTGCAAGCGTACCCGGTGATGATCTCGTGGACCGACGCCGAAGGTCCGCACGAAATGAAGGTGTTTGAGCAGTACCACTCGGCCCCGTTCTGTCGGCTTCTGACGGTGCACCGTAAGGATCCGATGACGATCAACATGCACTACGAGGCGGACAGTGTACCGTATCTGGATCCGGTCATTGGGTCCTACCACGTGAAGGGCATCAAGCCGGATGCGGCCGGCGAGTCGCAGGAGGTGAAGGTGAAGGTGCGAATCAACAGCAATGGCATCATTTTGATTTCGAGCGCCACGATGTACGAACGGAAGGAAAGCGAAGAACCCGTCTCGCCAACGCCGGCGACCAATGGGGAACAGAAAGCTGGCGATGGCAGTGGCCCACAGGCGGCAGCACCTCCGTCACCACAGGCCAGCGACGACACTGGCAAAGTCGGAGAACCGATGGACATTCAGGAGGTACGTTGACGAACTAAACTGGGGACTGGGCTGCTATACGTTGCCCAGATTTTTATGCCTATGTTCCCTAAGTCACATTCGTCCCATTTTTTCATATAAGATCGTTCTGGCGCAAATGCTTTCTTGTTTTTGGTTGCATTGTGTTACCCATTTTCATTCCAAAGCTCCTGTCGAAAAGTATTTGTGTTTTGTGAAGTGTTTCTTGCCGAATCTGAAAAGTACGAGAAAACAGTTTGAAGTTTCGTACGGAAACTTGTTCGACTTTAAGTTCCTATAGAAAAAAACAAGACCTCGCATATTTGATTTTTCCATTTGCTGTGTACTCCGAGAGGCAGCTTCTGCTTCGCGTATTTTGTTTTGTTCTGTACTATTCTGAAAACCGTTGAACTTTCTATCCTCTCCACACTTTCTTTAATAACATGATGCACAGTGCAGGCGATTTTTTCGTGTTGACAGCCCTAGTTTTGGGCAATCTTCGGACGTGTTTGTATGGTGCTTATGGTGTTGTTTCCTTAGAGTGTTCCCGCCTTACTTTTCATATCCGTAATGAAATAGTCTGACCAAAACTCTGTTCTCTTCTCTTCTATGCCTATCTCTTCTCCCGCGTCCCTCTGTGTGTCTGGCCGTTCGTCTGCTGCTTTCATCCCGGAAATTTTCCGTGTTTTTGTAGGGTAGCGATGATGAGCAACCTAAAAAAGATCCAAAATCGAACGAAAGTAGTGGAGAGGGTTGGACGCAGCGAGTCACCAGATGGTTCACATCGGTATGTGCTGTCTTGTTTCTTTCCTTCCAATTTGTTGTCGAACAGTTTTACACCATCTTTTACATTTCGTGCAAGAAACACACTGACCCTACTGACCAGATAATAGCTAGAGTAGAGCGAAACCAATTTCAATAGCAATCTACATGAGAATAAAAGATACAAGCTTAGCATGAAACAGTGTACCACATATATTATTTGCTCAGTTTGTTGCTAGCCTTATGTATATACACAACCACTAATTGCCTGAGTTATGCCCCTCACTCAAACCTGATAGACATTTATTAATGATTGTTGTGCAAAAACGTGGCGCGATCTTGCTATTCTGCTATAAATGTTTCTCTTTCTCCTTCCTTTCGAATTTTGTAGGACAAAAAGAAGAAGGTCACAACAAAACAGGTGGAGTTGACCGTCGAGTCCCAAACACACGGTTATGGCACTTCGGAGTTGCACAAATATTTCGAGGAAGAAGTAAGCCATTTGTTTAGTCGATAGTTCGCTTCGGCAATCCGTGCTCATATGATGATTTTATCGTTTAACAAACAGATGAAAATGATCGCCAACGATCGCCAGGAAAAGGAGCGCATAGATGCCAGAAACGCCCTCGAGGAGGCGGTGTACGAGGTGCGAGAAAAGATTCAAGAGGAAGGACTGTTGCACGCGTATATCGAGGCGAAGGATGCGTCCGACATCTGTCGCGAGCTGGAAGAAACCGAAAACTGGCTGTACGAGGAGGGTGAGTCTTGCGAGAAGGCGGTCTACAAGGAACGGTTGGAAAAGCTGCGCGTAAAAATGGAGCCGATGCGAGTCCGATATGAGGAGTACAGCGGCCAGGAGCAAGCGTTTACCGAGCTCGGCCACAGCATTCAGCAGACACTTAAGGCGGTGGAGCTGTACCGTGCAAAAGAACCGAAGTACGATCATCTGACCGAGACCGAGATGATCAACATTACCGAGGCGGCTCAGAAGGCACAGAAGTGGTACGATGAGGCCCGTTCAAAGCTGGTTGGAGTGCGCAAAACGCAGGATACGCCCGTAAAGCTTGCCGACATTCGCCACGAAACGCAAACGCTCACCGCGTGTACGAATTCGGTGCTGAACAGACCGAAACCGAAACCTCCAACTCCGCCGGCAGACCAGCAAAATGGTGGTAACGGAGGATCGGAGCAGACGGCCGCCGGAGGTGAACAGCATGACTCGCATGGACCCAAACAAACGACAGAGGACTCCATGGACGTAGAATAATTTTCTTAAGCACCAACATACGCAAACCAGCACTCACACACTCTCGTTCGCTACTCGTTTTCCCCATCAACAAGAGCTCTTTTCGCCGCAGAGCCGTCCGCACCGTCATAGCACCAACTACATCCGGTCAAAGTTCTACCAGGTGTAGTACACTTTTCCGTTTCTGTGTTATGGAACAACTCAATGTTATGTTTGTACTTACCAACCATCCATCCTAAGCCAGCCAAGAGGAGAGTGTTGCAAACCAAGATTTAACCCTCCTGGGTGGTTGTGTATTCCAGTATGTGCAAACAATTTGAACAAGAGCCGCCGCAAACAAAAGAGAAGAATGGTCTGTGACATCAAGGGAAAGTTGTGGCTCGTAGTACGGATTACCAAAACCGTTGCGTATTTGTTTTTATCCCATCTATTCATATTACATCTCCGAATACCGATATCTCGTTTCTCACGCCATTCATTTTAAAGCTACTATTGGTAAGCGAGGCGAGCCAAGTGCGATTGAGTTTGGCGACAAACCTGTATTGTCTTTCTTGAATAACAGCCCTAATTTACGTTAGATGCGTTTTCCCCACGTCAGTTTGCAACTGGCTGTGTCTTTCTCTCAGTAGCGAAAGGAGAAGATGGTAGGACAAATCTTATTACATACCGGGAGTAAATATCGCGAGCATTAGTTTGAGCTTTTATGCAAATGCGTTAACTAAACTTTTGCAGTCGAGCAAACGGCCGAAACAGCTGCGCGAGGATAGTGGAAAGGTTTGAAGATCGTACCGATAAATATACGTTCCTTTGTAACCCCTCAAAAGCAGATGCTATTTATCTTTAAACATACCGAATTGATACCGAGAATCGAACGATAAAATGTTGATATGAGTAAGTAGGACTAATGGCCTCACTCGATCGGCTCTAGCGCATTGGCACTGTTTCAGTACATCACTTCCGAATCATATGATAATGTACTGCTCGTCGGCTGCATTTGCATTATAGTGTAGCTTTTCAAATAAATGCCTTTGAAGAGATTGAAACCCGATCAGTAACAGCACACGAAACAACATTTTACGTAAACTTGAATATCAAAAACGCAAATGCCCTACTTGCAATCATTTGCTTTCAATGCAGACTGCCAAATAGGTCGTTTACCTGATAACATTCAGATCAAGAGACTAGGTTAGGTCCTGTTTGTGGTACCGTGCTAGGTTGGTATAATGCAAAGAAAAAAATCGAACATCTTATAACGACGCATTCATGTGCGATTTGGATGTATTGGAATAAAACAACTGTAAACACAAATAACAAATCCATAGCTGTTTTCTTTACACTAGCGCCGGCACTAGTTTAGGGTGCATTGACTTCTCTTGCACGAACCCCATAATTCTGCCGAGGTGGAAATGAGCTTTGCAAATATCGTACCGTTTGAGTTTAAGACCTTCCTGTTTGGAAGTAGGTTTTTCATATTTCACAATTTTCTGCCACCAAAATTGTGTTTTATTAATAAAAAGGAGGAATTTGTTTTATTTAGGCTGCATTAACGACGCCGCACATGAGTTTCTCAACAAATGTAACATATCTCTATTTCACCGGGCCACGCTGTCATTCTTTGACGGCACGTGCATTGGCATTTAGCGTTGGCATTGGCATTCTTGCATTGAATTGGAACAGTAGCAATATTTGCTAATCCCAACGTACAGAAGTTTCTGATTTTAATTAGTTCCAATATGTCTGCTGT
>NC_071285.1:23562758-23694747 GCF_943735745.2 Anopheles bellator | reverse complement strand
TCTTTTCGAGACATGCTGTCGGCTGTGTTTGGGCACCAGCAATGATCTTACCCTCATCGATGTGTTTACGGTCAACAATCTGAGCACGATCATTAGAGATGTGTTCAACATAAATGTAAAGTATTCACGTAGTCTTTTATCAATAGCATTTTATGTTGAAAGTATTAACCTGCAAATTATGCGTCCCTCTTGTATCTTCCCTAGGTTACTCCCATTGATAAGTGCACAACAAGCATATGTGCGAAATGTTTGGGTGACACTTATGATTTTAGCAGAAGAAACAATAAATATCTTCAGGATAAATCTCGTGTTCTCAAGAACTATGCGTTGTTGAGTTGCAACAGTGTAAAGAAACATGGTACTTCAAGCACTCCTACAAACGCTGGCTGTGTTGATATTGCTACATCCGTGAGAGACATATCACCCATCGCAGACCATGCCTGCAACATGCAAGAATCTCCAGCAACTTCGAAGAGCTTGGCACAGTATGATAACACTGATCACTCGAACATTTCTTCAAAAACGAAGCAACCAACTAGTGAGTTACTGGGATCGAAGCAATCACCAAAACAAGGAATTCGAATTGCACTAGGCAATCAAACGGCATTCATTGTGGCCAAGAAACAAGCAGTGTTTAGGAAGAAATCGAAATCGAACAGAAAGAGGAAGCACGTTTTCGGCTCCGATGAATCGGAAAACAGAACAAAGGTCGCCAAAGCGCGAAAAAAGACGGTGGCTGAGAGAAGTTCTGGAACACAACTGAAAGCAACTGAACACGATTATCCATCAGCAAGGGTAAATGAGGGCACAAGGGAAACATTCCCTAGAGATACAGGAGAAACCGTTGCAAACAACGATTCCAGTATTCCACAAGAACCGAGACAGACTAGTAAAAACTTCGAATCTTTCTGTGTGCAAAGTTTAGAACCTGGGCCACAAAAAGATTCATCGAAAGTTATTCCAAAACTCAAAATAGTTCGAGTAGTTGGCACTGACCGGATCCCAACACAACATAACAAAGTTGATAAGAATATGAACACGATAAACGGTGCAGGCGCTGCAAAACAAACGTTATCTTCTAGTGCCAAAGAATGTTTTGCTTCGTCGCCGTCGGTTGAGAATTTTTCGTCTGTTGCTAAAGATATGACGTCATCCGAATCCCTTTCTGCACATTCTATCGACAACACACGGGAGCAGAACGTAGTGAGGGGTCCTTGTGCTGCTTCCTTGGATGAAGGAGATTGTGGTGCTGTAATGGTAGAGTCACAAAGCTCTGTAACAAAGTCTCCAGCGGTCGGCATAACGCATCGTCGACACAGCATGTATGGTGTCATACGTGTGTGCAAGGATCTATTTGATGCTCCCCAAGAAAATGTTGAATTTGCAGCCATACGAAATGATTTGATGATCCGAAAGCCGTTACCAGTTGAGGGAAATTTCGCTGTTTCGAATAATGAAGCTGACAATTGTCGGGGTCCATCGGTACAGACACCTCGAAGAGAAAGCATTTGTTTCGGTATTAATAATCAGCGGACATTGATGCCAAACAATGTTTCACTAAGTAGTGATCCAGCCAGATTGTACGCTGTTCCGGTAGTATCATCGCAAATGGCAGTTAACGCTGGTCCGTGTTCAGTTGGGACCATAACAAATCCAGAAACTTCTTCCATGGGAACCTTCGCTTTAGGGACGAGTAGTTCGACAGCGTTGGCAACACAACCAAGGAATCCTCCACCCTATCAGGTTTATTCTCGTAACGGCGAACCGCTGCACTTGCCCTACTATCAGCTGAGGCAAACTGGAGTTTATTCATTTGCAATACAACAGGATTCGATGAGAACACCTGGACAGCCGAGCGCACCACCACCACACCAGCGCGATAGTACACTTAGATGGTTACTTAATTCTAAATGAAAATTGATCTTCACTAGTGCTACGCTTCATTGAATAACATTCATATAATTAAGCGGACATTGGCCACTTCTAGCTGTGCTATGTTACCAATTTTCTATCAGTATTCTTTAAATTCATATTGAATGAACAATTTGCCATAGAGTGCCTTTTGCTCATTGAACTCACAATTACCTGAAGCTGTGAAAGAAACAACAGAAGTTTAATATTGTCTCTGTAGCAGGTCAATTCATTTTGGCGGTTGTACCGGGATAAGAAGAAAAAGATAAAAGGAAATATATACATGTACACGTTTGTTGGACTGGAAGTTATGTTAGCGAGTTATCTGCAGTAACTTTGAATTTTCGCAGAAGCGCTACCCAGCGTAAGTAAAACATATTTGACAAGCAATAAAACCACAGATCTTTTATGTTTTTTAATTACTTGCCTATCGTTTGACTAGTGAGGGTTCGTACACTGAATTTAATAGCACCAAGAATCATATTTCTTGAAAAGCAAGCTTTCATTGTGCCTCAGGACATAGTTTCTGGGCACCCTAGCAGTTTGTTCGACATGTGCACTGAAGCGATAGCTGTGTTTCCCCAAAGCATTGGGCCATAGTCGACATTGAACTTTAGCTCAGTGGGTTACTGGTGCTAGTTGACCGCCTTAGCCTTACCTTCGGCCAGAACGGGGGTGTTCTGAAGCAAATGTTGCACACTTAAGGTGCAGGGCATTCAAAGGGGACAAAATATTACGGTATGTAGACGACAGAACGCAGCAACCATTGCTGAAGCCGGCGATGGAATGGAGCTTTCGCTGAGCTTTGGAATTGCCACGAAAGCCTGTTGGGTGTGCTTCGGCCGTTGGTCTAGATTCGATGTTTTTAATCGGTCCCTTGTGTATTATGTTAGAAAAAACACTAAACCACACGCATCACCCCACGTGCAGGGTTTGATATGTTTTCGTGTCTTATTAGAAATCCTTCAACCAGGAGCGGTAAGTTTTCTTCGCCTTGTGACCTTCGTTTCCTCAACTATTAACGTTTCGTTTGGTATGTTTTTCTTCATAAGTTTAGAATTTTGGAAGAGTTAGCCAATGGCACAAAGAGAAACGCATATGCCGGCAGGCTTTGGTTAAATTGGTTAAATAAATCCGATTTTACTCCAGAACCGATCGAGGAAAGCAATACTTTTCTGTCGCGCTCTCCATGCTTTTGCTGGGCGGTGTTTGATGGGGAAGGTGATTCAAAGCGTGCGAAGGAAACCCGCGAAGCTTGTGACAAAAAAGCACCGTCGATTTCATCGCACGCGATCGCAGGCCAGTGGTGCCCGGCAGAGCGACCGGTCGAGAGCCGCAAGGCTGTTGCTGCTGGACCCACCTGAGTCGGCGGCCGGTGCCAGGCTTAGTAGCGCCCGTTCGTGGACCGATCGCGGTTAGTTGCACTTGACGAACAGTGGCATACGGACGTGTTTTACATGGTACGGAGCGTCGATAGTAGCTCCGCCGAAGATCCGGCGATCGTCACCGATCCTAACTGGTCCGGATGGTTTTGCGTGGCGTAATTTGGCCATAAGACCGTGTGATCATCCACAACCGTTGTGATGTGACGATTGGCAATATTTTCTGTTTAGGCCATCGGTCATCGTCCACGCATCGATCGAAATTGACCAGTCTCCTCAAATGATCAAACCGAAAACGCAAACGAAACGAGAGTGTGTGTTTTGTGCAATGCTTTCCGCCCGATCGGGGGCCTAGTCGAAATCGGGTTCCGGTGATCATCACGTTTGAATGTTTCGCACGGTCCATTCGCAGATGGCCGGCTAGTAAAAAAAACGCAAAAGTGTAGCTAAGTGCATAGTGCGCTAAGTGTTGCCGGAAAAGTGGCATCGATTTCAAAGTTTTGGTGGAGCAATTGATTGATCATAGTTTTCGCTTTGCTTTTGACATCCTAGGGTCGAGCGCATCCTGAGTGAAAGGATTTCTTTACCGAGTGAGTGAAAGAAAGAAATCGCGTGCGGTGTATCGAAAGGAGGTTTCGAAGCATAAAAGAGTCAGCCGAAGGTCGGCGGGTTTCGAGCTGCAAGTGAACGGAGATCACGCCGTGCTGCACTGGGGCACGTAAGTTTTTCTCCGATGCACGCAATGATCCAGGGAAAATAGATCATCGTTGGGGTTAATTGAATCATTTTTTGTGCCACTGTGTATCGAACTGCAAAGGCAATCCAAAGTTTCGATCGATCTCTGTTGGATTTCTGAAATTACGTCCGATGCTTACGGGAAGGATGACTGCGATTTAGATAACGTTTCCAATTTTGCGACAAGCCCTGCAAAGCACCCATAACCCAGGCTGTCCAGGATTGTTACAGATGGCGCACGATTGTGAGTGAAATTTTGCCTCTTTTGCGAGCTGAATGGACCAGACCCGAGCGGTGCATATTGAATAACCATTTCCTGATCGACAATCAGACGCGTTCGCGGTTACGGTGGCTGAGCCAGTCACTGGACAGTTGGTGCTCGAAGCCAAACTAGCCCTTATGCAGCAGGAACTGGTCCGATCCATTTTCCTGAACTCCGCCATTGGCCACTGGACACTTCTGGTCGGGGTTTTTTCAAAAAATGAAACGTTGTGACAGGTTGTCCCGGTGGCGTGTTATTAGATTAATTCATCGTTCGTCAAGTGCATCGAAGGTTTCCGATGGTTCGCGATACGGTTTCTGAGGTCTTGAGCCTGAGAAGCCCTGATTTAAACCGTCGCGACCGATCGTCGGGCTCAATCACAAAGGTTACAATAATCACGTTTCGGGCCACCGTTCTCTTTGGTTAATTTAACATTCCGTGCTCACTGGCACCGGCCAGTAAGTAGTAACGTGAGCATTTTATGAATCCATTCTGCGTTGCGATTGCTGGTGCCGGTCGCGACCGTCGGGCAGCATTGCATATTTTTCGTAATAACTTTCGGGAACTTGGCTTTGTGCTTTCAGTTTGAATGGTTAAAATAACCGTGTCCGTGACTAGCTTTTACAGCACTTCTCGACTTCGCACGCCTGTGCGTGGCTTGGATTTGAGTTTGAGCGGCCGAACGCTGGAGTCTCTATCGACAGACCGATATTAATATGGTTTAAGTGATTTGATTGCATAAAGCATGTGGCCCATTCACACGCCCATCGGTCAACGCCGATGCTAGAGGGAACCAGTTTTAATCCGGCCGGCCACTGCCCATTGCTGTTCTCTGACTTACTTTCTTACTGCTCCTTCTACGGCGGCCACTGTATCAAAGGGGCGCAAAAGACCCACGCTGCGATAGTATCGGATTACCCCCGATACAACGCTGCCTTGTGAAAGACATCTCAAAGCTTTGGGGACTAGGAGAGAGAGAGAGTAATAAAATTCAAAAAGCATAGCATTCAGTGGTTTCCTGGATTTAGTTTTTGTTCATCAAGATTCTGCCAGCTACAAGCTCTACTTGTGTTCTGATGCGTCCTTGTTACAATCGATCGCGCGAAAATCATCGAGCTTTGAATTTAAATTTTGTTTTGTTGTTCCGTTGTTTTAATTTATTGTTGATCGACATTCTCGGCTCACTCATGCTGCTAGTGAACGTGCCTTTCAAGCATTCATTAACGTGGTCGGGTCGTATCGGTATCCGAAAGTAAAAGTGCATTTCGCACTCGAACCCGAGTCCTGGGGGTCGCCCCGGATACGGTCACTTGAATTCGGTGGAACGAAAGTAAAAATGTAAATAAGCGTCAAGCGGACCCACATCTTATTGAGTAACTCCACGCCATGTGAAACTGGTCCACTTTGGAAACTGGCCTTTGCCAAAAATGCTTCTTTCGTTTCGGTGGCGTATCATAACCGACAGGAAAATGACTAACCGTGTGGGTGCGTGGAAGAACCCCCATCGATTGGTGTCAATGGCTTTGTAGAGTGGGTTATAGAAATCGACACGAACTGCGCTGCCGGACCGCTGGTAGTGTGTGACCCGGCTTCGAACTTAACCCTCGTTTACTAGCACACGCCGCGTTTACACAGAAAGAGTACAGTTTTTGCACCACGACGCGTGTGTGGTTCAAGGGGAAACTCAATTTTATAATAGGACCAATAACACTTTTTTGTGTTGTGAATAAATCGCTCGTTTTGAGTCAACGACTCGTCCGATTCGAAACCTCTCGACACGGTCCACTAAACGGTGTCGATCGCAACCGCCAGGTGCAAGCGAGATAGAAAGCTTCGCAGCTTCGTCGAGTGTTTAGGGGCTGCCCGTAGGCGCCACCCGGCATTTGCCCGGAGGTTCGTCGCCTAATCGGGAAGCGAAGTCTTTTGTTTTGCACGCCGGTTTTTGACGCGCAGGTCTTCTGCCGGTGTCGCCGTGTTTGTTTCGGTTAACGTTTTGGAAGCTCCAAAATTTAGAGACGGTAGTGGATATGAGGAAAAAGTTGAGCGGCCAGGCAATGAAACAGAATCTAATTTCAAATGCCCCAAGGCGGGCAAGCGTATCTAATTTATTATTCTGCGCGATTTGACGATGCGTCATTAGCATCAGGAAGAAACTGGGCCATCTGGCGCAGCGGAAGGATTGGACGCACGACAAAACACAAATGCATTCGAAAGGGTTTTGTCCGATGAAGTGACAAAAGTAGCTGTTCGAAAGGAAGGCTTGCAATTTAGAGAGAAAAAAAAACATAAATATCACCCAAACAGGTCGGATATGAACGGAAGACGCAGAAAAAAATATGCAAATTGCGCGAATTTTGGCTGCCGCCAAGATTACGAAACGCACAACCCGATTCAACAGGGTCTGTCATGCTGTGGCATTAAAAAGCGATTTCTGTTTAAGATCAGTGTGGGAAGTGATCGAATCATTTTCAACGGCAGATGAGCGCTGGAACAAAACGGGGCAAAGTTTTCTTATTCCACTTCCTTGTAGGATTGCAGTTGTGTAATTTGTGGCACAAAAAGTGTGGTATGATAAAAGCGTTTCGAATGACATAACTTGATTTGTCGTAAAATATAGTTTCAACATTATTCTGGGATTTTAGCAGCGTAGCAAAACTAACCATTAGTTGCATAGAAAAGTATCATAAATGGATAATAATAAAAATATTTCATACTTGACATAGGCATAAATAAATATCTATGGTACTCACGCAAAAGGTACTTTCCGTGTTGGTGTTTTCACGCGCATTGTTACACGCCACATACTAGGGTCGAGTTATTGAATATGTTCACCCATTTAGCCAAAGTCTGCTGACATTGACCACACCATCAACTTTTTCTTAACTTGACATTAACATTAACGTCGTTTTGAAAGTTTGTTGGACCTTTAGGATCCTCCCTTTTAATAAAAAAAAACCAGTCCTTAGTTTAGTTTTGCCAACATAAATCCAGCAACTTTTAAGTATACAAAACTTTTGACCTAATCGGCGAATGATCAAAGTTTCATGTCAAAAGTATGAGACGCAGTCCGGGTTCGTTACGCTATTATCGTACAATGGTTTTTATGCTCATCATTGGAGCAATTACACGACTACATATGACTGGCAAGAAGCACAACTAATTACAGTGTGTCCTTAGTTGCAACTCTGCAAATATTCTGCTTCCCGTGCTAAATCTTGTGCGTACGAAAACGTCATCGGTTAATTTTGGCCAGGTAAATGTTGTCGCAAGATTTGCACGAGTTACTTACTGCAATGGCGGCTATCCGGCTACAAAAACACAGGCCACCCGAGCGTGTTCGAAAATAAAACCATAAATCATGAGGCCACGGGAAATACTGAACCTTAGTGGCCTTAAATTGCTAGATTCCATCGGACTGCGGTTGGCAAAAAGTGTCCAACTGGCTGACAATGTTATACACGGGCCACACGGAGCAATGGACGGTGAAATTGCCGATTCCCTCACATGGACCGATCGTTATGGTGCACTATGAGCCAATAATCGGGTGAGGTTTCGATTTTCCGTGTGCTCTGCGGACTTTGTAGCCGGCAACCGGACCGGATGCCCGGCACCCCGGCGACGGTCGCTACTGTTGAGAGTTACAGTGTCACAGTGTGAGCAGCGGTTGGCGTTGCACACGTTTTGCAACGGCCGCTACCCCCGGTGGATTTCCTTTTCACCGTGTCACGCGTTCGCCATCCTTCACGGGCGCTCTTTTTGTCTGTATCTCCCCGTGACAGTTGTCTTTGATCACTCATTTCACCGGTGTGCGATGAAAGTGAATGGGAAGGAGTCGTCTGTCTGTCGTGGCCACAGTATGGGGCCGATCGGCTCCGTAGTCATTGCGTGTGATACTGGAAATGTAAAGTCTGCGGAGCCACAATTGCGCGAAAGTGGCTGTGAGCGAATGGCTAATTTCTTCCCGTAGTGACTGCTTGGCACGAGCGGAAGTGGTGACAAATGGGCTCGCGTATGCTTGTGGACCGGGCTTGTAAGCCGTATAGGTTTCTCCATTGTCGCCGAAAGTAACCAGTCCCTTCATTATTCCTATTTCACACCACAGATCAAATAAAAGCGTAATCCAATTAACGACCAGCTAGGGGCCGCCTAGAAGACCATAGAGGCCACGTGCGGACCGCAATGGAAATTAATCATTCAAACGGAAAGCGAATGGTGGCACCTCAATGGACAGCTCTGCATTTTGGCCCACCATAACGAGCGTCGCGATAGTTAAATTGAAGACATTTTCTGACGTGAAAGTTTCGGGCAGAAAACTGTAATTTTCTGTGTCTCCTCTACTATGTGTCATTGGAAACCTAAATAAATCACGCTCGCGCACCGTCCAAATTCAAATGGGGACACTCGAACGGAAAATATTGCACCACCAACAATCGCTGTGCGGTGGAGGTTTTTGGCTCCGAGACGCGGACGCAAAAAAACGCGCAAAGGACCTGACCTTAGACAAATTAGTTCTTTTCTCGGCCCGGTACGGTACCTTTCTCTTGGGCTTTTTCGGGTTCGTTACGTTCGCCGTAATTACCCGTCGGTCGGTGTGGAAATGAAAACATCGCACGAAAACGCCGGCGCCTTCGCCGGCGCTGATTGAGTTAAAGGTCACGTGTGCGCGTCGCGACGCGTGGTAATGTGCGTTTTACGCAACCGCGCTCGTGGCACGCATCCTGAAAGTGCGTAGCACGGTGTGTCGTTTGCATTCGCCGCTCGAGGTGACGATATTAACACCTGGATGAGGGTGTCCCGTCTTAAGCGCGGACCCATTGCGAATGTTGAAAAATGGACTATTAAATGCCAGGTCCATTAGGGGGGTTCGCGTTCTGAGGCTGAGGTGTTCGTGATGGAGGTGTTTAAAATTGAAAACCTTTAAAGATCAGCCGTTCGTCACCCATCGTGAGAGCGATGGCGGCGTCATGTTGCCACCGAGAGTGGCCCCGAGTTATTGATTAGTTTACTAATGTGGGGAAAAAACCCAATTCCGGATCCTTTTTCCACAGACTGCCAGACACCTGACCTGACTGCCCGGCTGCTGCTGCTGCTACTGCTGTTGGTTGGCCACCAGGCGGCGGGCCTGCCGAAGGGGCTACCGATGCGATGAAGTGGAGTAGTTTAGGAATAACGACCCTGCTGTCGTTATTTATCACAACCGGCTCACTGGCGGAGGTAAGTTGAACAGCCCTATTCTAGCCCTAAGACCCTGGTAATCGAAAGTTGTAGTGCGCCCCAAAGACACGAGCTCACAATGCAATGGTGTTATTTGCACTTTTGAGCCCATTTTCTCTCCCTCGCCATTTGTTCCTGCTTGAATGAGAGTATGAGTGGTAACAAATGGGGTCCCACTGATAAGCGGACAACCTGGTGACTGGTTAATTTAAGGAGCCCGTCAAAGGAGGAGGCAAAAGTTCATTGTCGGATTCCGCCGGCGCATTTTCAATCAGGTTGTGAAAAGCAAACAGCTTGACCAACTCGGAACTCGTGAGGTGTAGATATCAATCAAAGTTAATTTCACCCGGCCAAAATGGCTCGAGCCGGCTGGCGGGCTGTCAATCATCTGCGCCAGGCCGGGACACATGAAAAACGCATCAACGCAACACACACGCGCACACACACTGGCGGGACAAATTGACACCTAACAAAAATTGAGGCCGTTCCTTTCAGGCCTATTTGAAAAACCCACAACTTGGCTGCCAATAAAGTGTAACCAGCTCACCATCATGGCGTGGCGTGTGAACGTCGGCAAGGCTTTACAAACCACGGTGCGGGTTTTGGCGTAGCTTTATGCTTTCCATCGCACCTCACCCGAGGGCCTAGAGCCCCCGGGGGGAGGTTCCAATCTCGAACGGCCTTCGCTTTGGTCATCCTTTCGGTTGACTGAGTCATGGCGGTGGCCGCGGAAAGCTCCCATATGGGCCAACTTAAATGCAGCGACCGATCAAAATTGGTTCCCTCATCGTACTTCGGTGCTTGAACGGTAAGGTTTCAGAAGCATTCTCGCCATGCTAATGAGCCAACTGGTCACGGGACAGACCCCACCGGTCGGTCGATGACCATTAACCGGAGACCGGAGTGCACACCCATCGGCGAACCCATGGCTCGGGCTGTCGATCTATTCCATTCGCTGGCCGCAGGAAACATCCGGAGGTGTTACGTCGTTAAGCCGTCGGGGCGGTACCCTGCGTGTTGGTGTGGCGGTGGAAAGTAAAAGTCCCGGGCCGTGGCGCTCAGTATTGCGTGAAAGAACGCTAAGGGGTCCTCGGGTACGGCTGGTCAACATGTGGCGCCAGTCCACGGCAGCACCGAACGGAAGAACTTTTAGTAGAGGTGGAATTGATGGTGCCAACTGATCGTCGCGAACCGTTTGTCCTCCGGTCCTGATCCGGATCTAATTGGCGAATCTCGTGCGACGTCAGGGCTGGCATGCAAGCTAAGCTGGTAGACATAGCAAAAAACGGTCAACGCATTGCAACGCACGTATCAGATCTCAGAGCTGGGTCTTTTATTTACTAACAACATGGCCCCTGGTGCTATCACGCGCCGAAAGTACAATCACCCGGCCCGGTCACGATCGTTTGTGATCGTATGGCCGTGAGGCCGTCGGAAAGAAAGGATTGTTTATGAGGGTTGACTGGGTGGCTGGACCCACCGATTGCTAAATAGCTCCGTTTAGCTGCCCCACATAAGCCGCCGAAGAAAACGGCTAAACCGAAAACCCCCCGAACTGAACATAAATGAGAATATTATCGAAACCTGCTGGCCAGCATTAAAGTGACACGCCCTGAAATGAAATCTGGTTGAAGGAAAAATAAAACGAAGGGATTTAAAATGGAACCCATGCCCATGAGTGTTGTTTGATTGATGATTTCTATCTTTGGCCGTTCAACTATTGTTTAACGAAGCCGCCGGTAAATGGGTGCAATGCTCAGTTTCGTCAGAAGGTCGATTAGATGGAGTTCGATTAATTGGGGTCACGCCAATGAATTCAGACAACAGGGAAACAGCATATTTCAAATAATGTTTAAGCATATAATCATACCATCAGAGGAAGGTGAACGAAGAACCCAGATAGAGCAACAAACAGCTAATATACACAAGAAAATGCATTTTCTTTCTCCAATTATGGCTCACATTTTTGTGTGCAATATTTTGTAGTAACCATGTTAAATTTTCACCCAAAAAATCAGCTTTAATTTGATTGGGGTGTTTTGTTTTTGCCAAAAATGTGATTGGTGATTGATTGGCTTTTCACGCATGATATTCTTTGAGTATAAAAACAGATGAAAGTTGCCAGAGGCCAAATCTGGTAAATACGGTGGATAATCTTACAATTCGAACTTTAATTCAAGAATTTTTACCATTTTTAAAATCCTCTGGGTTCATTACAATGATGAATGAGGATGTTTTTCTTCTTCAAACTGGGACATTTTTCGCGAGTTTTCACTTTCAGTAGCAGCAATAATCAAAGTTTATCATTTTATCAGTTTGCAAGTAATTCGTTAACAAAATTTCATTCGCATCGCGCAAAACTGATGCGATTTCTGGATACGAACGATACGATATTCCTTTTAGGGCGATTTCTAGATACGAACTCAATTCGGAGCCGAAGAACCAGGTTCACACCACTCTTTAGCCTCTTGTTTTGATTAGTACGACAACGTTTAAATTCAGAAAAACCCCTTTTAAAAAAAACATATTTGGCTCGAAGCAGCGCCCTCTGGTATCGACCAGCAAAACTTAGTAAACAACTTTGTATAATTGAATGTTGGCGGAGCTCCCAAACCCCTCCCTGTCATGCCGGTTTTGGGAATCGAACGTATGGCCAGCTGCGTAGCAACGACGAGTCGTTATCGACTACTTTATCAACGAGGGTCACCCATTGTATGCTTGCATGTCACATGAATCCATGGCGTGGAAAGTGAACCAATCCAGGTTAAAAACGTTCCCAAAATTCGTTCGCTCATGCTGCATACATTTTACAGATGTAACAGACCCGATTGAGATCGCCGAAACCAGACGCTCGGTGCCCCAAATCGGTTGATTTGAAACGCTGCAGCCTGTAGGGCTGAACGGACCAGCTTCGGAAACCGACTGCTTTTCGACAATGAACGATTGCCCTTACAGCATTAGGGGGGCCCTCGCCTCGAGTGAGTTGCTGTTGTCAAGATAAACTGCCAACACGCGCCAAGCACCCGAAGCTTCGTCTCGCACAGGACTATTTTTCTTATGTTTCCTCCTCCTCGCCAAGCTGCGTGCGATTGTGCAATACGCTGGCCCACTCCCCCCCGCCAGCAACAGGCATTTGTTGTAACGGAAGGAAAACGAAAGTGGATGCTGGGCTGAGCTGGACCGGTGGCCGGGCCCCCCAAAACCGGCCTGCATTAAATGGCGGGCGGCTCTGGGCCGGAAGTGAAGCGATGAAAAATGAACTTGTTTAAATTTAAACCGAAAACCGCAACCAACATTTGTTGGGCCGTGGCGGAACCGGAATGGTCGCGGAATAATGAAATGACTTTTCCCGCGAGTTGGTGGCTGATGAAAATCGGGAACGATAAGCGAGCGGGCGCGGCCGTGTCCGGCGTAAGCTTTCCTAATGCGACATTTTTACGGAACACGGAATACTGGCCGAAAGTTGGCCGGTCTTTTGGGTGACCGACGAACCCTTACCGAAGCGAAGGGAATGATGGGGCATTGGAAGGGGCAAAGTTACACAAAGTTACAGCAAAGTGGCAACTCGGAAAAATTGGATTATCCGCCAAACGTCCGGTGGCAACCTTCGCGTAATTTACTTCATCAATCTGTGCTGTGCTGGGACACTGCGGACGCTGATGAGGACTTGGGGTGGTGGTGTTTTCCCTGTTTTTTTGTTTTCGGTTTCGGGCCGAGTTTGGCAACCAGTGGCCAACCATTTATGCGACACGGAGGAACGGCATGAATGTGCAATGTGTTTACTTGTTTGCCCCGTTGTTGTTTGGCTTGGCTGGATGGCTGGCGGGCTGGCCGATAATCGAATTATGATACTTTCACCGGAAAACCGGAGCGAAAAAGGAGTCCGGCTAAAGGGAGGAAAAATTAAGAAATTAGGCAACAAACAGCAACACACGTAATCTGCGTGCGCGGCCACTGGCGTTGCGCTGTTATTGGTTTGCGTTGTGCTTCGTTTTCGCACCACGGCCGAGCATGGGACTTTTGTAATGAGCTCTCGGCCAAGGAGTCTCCACACACAAACGCGGTGGCACCTTACCAAGGAAAGTAATTAAACCGGAGATTGAAGTTTGCTTTTTCTCGCGAGTTGCCGGCTATCGGACGGTGTTCTGCTGGACCATTGCTGCCAGAGAGAATGCGTATGCTGAAGGATACTCGGAGTGATACCCGTCCATTTGCCGCAGAAGAAAACGTCAGCTTCTTTGTGGTAATCAATCTTGCGCACCCTACAAATGATGAAGTTGGCTCGAGGGTGGTGCAGAAAACTCCATTTTCGATTAGATTGGGTACGGCCCGAGTGACGAATTAGTGCAGATTTCCCATTTTTCCATTTGTTTTTAATGGAAACGAATCAGTCATCATGCTACGGATTGAGTTTGGGTGAGTAGAGCTATTTCTGGGTAAAGTTTCTGATGTCTACCATAAAAAGTTATGTTTGAAAAATCGAATCGTAAGGAAAAGATTTTTAACGATAATTAACACACTGTAGACGAAACACTGGCTTAGATTGACGATGTTCAAGTATTGGCATTAATTTGGACCGCGTTATTCAATGACTTCATTAACTGAACACTTTGAAGGATAAAATTGGAACACTCCAAATGAACTCCAAACTTTAAAAAAAGAACAGTTTTATCCAACGTTAATATCACAACATTAGCCTAACTACTTATTGACATAAGCGATATCTACAATGTTACAGTTTGACCACAAAAACAATTAATGCATCGCTTTAGAAAAAGCGTCAGTTCAGCAACCAGAGTTCCACGTTGTTGAGAGTGGCGTGTTCCAGTTTTGGGCTGTTGATTTGTGGTCTGCCAACCACCTACTTTGTATGATGCGGTTTTAATTCTTAAGGCTCTATTGAATTTTCTACGCTTGAGTGAAGGCTGTGAAAAAAAACCGCAACAACCACAAGACTCGGGCAACTCGTGGGCCCACCGACAACTTAAAGTCCCGGGGTGCTCCGGGGTGCACCGACTCGCACCGAGTTGCGCCGGCTGTGGACTAATCACTTCCTGAAGACATTGGCACGTCCTATCCGTGCCACGGATAGGGCGGTTCGCTTCCTTCAGTGGTCGTGTTGGCTATGTCTTCATAACACTTGGGAAGGAGCCTGTTTCGGGAGGGAGTTAAGGGCGCCACAACCCAGACACGGAACCAACAACGGGTCCCCCCGCGAACGGGTGCTTATCGGGCGGACATGCAAACTCATATCCTCCGCAAGTCTCCGTAGGGCCCTCAGCAGCTTGGCCACGCCACCGGTTTCCGAGATGGTTTCGAGCGCACTGGAAAAAGTAAAAGGAAATCGGGAGAATGAAAGTGGCGCGAAAAACTCGAACCCCGACGACGGCGACGATGACGGGAAGACGACGGCGTATGGGGTTGCGCAACTGCGTACCGGGCCGGTGCATAACCGGCTGCGAGTGCATAATTGGTTTAATAGGCCTGTAGGTCTTATTAGGGCACCCGGCGCGCCACGCGGCCTTCCTGGCTGGGGTCCCTTTATCTGATAAGGATCACCGAAGCAGCATGCAAATCGTAATCGCGGCCAACGGCTCCTGGCAGCGGTTCTATTGTAATTTCGTAGACGCAGAGCGATTAATTGAAAAACACGTAGACGCGGAGCAGGAATTTGCCCACCCAGGTGTTTAACATTAATCGGAGCAATTATGTGGATTTTAGAGGTGTTTGTGGCGTTCCTTATCAACGTGAAATTGCGAACTGCAAAACTGAACGAAACCAATCGAATGTAAACACACATCAGCCCTGCTCAACGCAACGCTGAAATACTTCGATGAGGTCATTGTCATAAGATTCAAACCTTTGCAGGCTTTGCTCAAGGCTGGACATTTACAGAAGGTTTAAATTGATTTTGCAAACTTATAAACCAGGAACATAAAGTTGCCGCGTGTTCGTCCTCAACCAGATATAATGACCCATTACTAGCTCTTTGTCGTAGATATAACAATTTTTCGTCACTTCTTGACTTTAGTATGTACCTAGATCAGTGTCGTGATGTTCTTGATTCTATGTCTTTTAGTAACAGCTCCATTCATGTTACTGTTACTGCTTTATTAATTTGTTTAGGTAATTAATTTTTTTTTGTGGTCAAATTAGTTTAGATTACTGTTCCTATCTTAATGGTAGGTCATAAATGTGTCTTTATTTTAATACCTCTCTACTTTGGTGGTACCGTTCTTCAGATTGGAGTTGGTCAGTTTGTTTTTGGTTGCAATGTGATACATTTGCTTTGATGTTTCTCTAATTTGCACATTCTAAATGCACTTCCAATCCTTCCTCAAATTCAATGTACCGTGTTGTTTTCCCAGTGTCTAAAATAAATAATAAATAGGCATGTTTGATGCAGTGTAAGTGCAATGCAGTGTAATAAGTTAATATAGTTTAGTGAATTAAATTAAAGTTATAACTAAATTAAAAGCACATGTAGTCTAAAACCCATTAGAACAATGTTAGTTTTCCTAGTATATTCGTTTTTTTTATCATGTGAAGGCAATCATGTGAATTCCCTTCAAGTGCCTTTTTATATTCATCATTTCTTTTTGTTAACTTTGCACCAAAGTTTTGGAAAATGTTTTATTTGAATTGGTTCTGAAGATAGTTTTACATACCTCCACATTCACATTGAATCAGAATCCATTTATTTCTTAAAAGAGTTACATCAATATCTACATTCCTCGGAACAGTGCAAATGTGCCGAACACTGCCGAGCAGAATAACCCATCGAAAATATCGGTAATATTTGTGTTCGATTCGAATTAACAAGTGCTACATTTGTAGCTGGCCAGCGTCTTAGGGAAGGGTACGTCCAACCGTTGGAAAGAGGTTACAAATTTGTTACTATTTAACATCTTAATTGTTAAACTTTTGCCAAAAAACGGTGAAGAACCCGTGAAGGTGGTGGGGGGCTTGAAGCAGGCCTGTTCGGAAAGCTTTCTGCAGGGTTCCTAGCGGATGGAAGGATTCTCGCGGAACGCGCCCCAGTGGGATCATCAATCACGCTCGCCAGGCGGAGGTCCGGGATCCGGATTAGCGGATTTTACATTTCGGAGGTGTTTTAAGAATGCGCTAGGAACGTTTCCCGGAAGGCATCGGATCATCGGCAGACCTTTTCGGTACGGTGCCGAATAGCACTGTCAGTTCCATCCCATCGATCCATCAATTAATCCAAACCGAAAAACGCCAGCGAAATGCGTTGCGTTAACGACTCCGGGCCTTCTGCCAGGAGTCACCGCCTACGCGCCTGGCGCGAGAAAAATTCATCCGTCATTAAATTTTCCACTCAATTTCCTGCTCAAGGGTGTCGATAGGGCCTCCGAGTGCAGCGTCTTGGTGTGTTTTCCGTTTTCCGGGAGCGCACCGAAAGAAATCGCCGCTGGAAGGAAGTTCAAAGGCCGAGACAGGGCAGGTTCTTCCACCACCGTGGGTGCGGGCGGATGCTATGCTTCTACGACTCCGATGCTAATGATGTTGATGACGGTGTAAATTACGTCGTGCAGCGCAGTGGCAGGTATGCACTGTCCCTCGTAGCGATCGTGTCAATAGGCAGCGAACCAACAACGATAGTAATTGGACGGAAATGAACAATTGAATTAGCCGGCTGACTGGCTGGCCAGCCGCTAAGCAAAAGGGTGTCAAGCATGGAGGCGCGAACATGGCGTCTGTTTGTTTTATCAATACTTTTGCTAACATTCCTTCGGTTCATTCGACTGGAATCTCGCGCGAGCGACAGACACCGCATCTTTCGACGCACTTCTTGGTACTGCTCGGTCTTCTGCTGGCCCCTCGTAGATGTTTGGGGGGACGTTGCCAGCTCGTACCGCCCTTACCGGCGCCCGGTGGAGCATGAATTGCAACGCACCGAGCGACCAACGACGACGCAACTCCGGTGGCCCGCTGCTGGGCCTTGGCTTTTGCAACTCTGCCTCCCCTGGGCTCTAGGGGTGACAGTAGAGGTGATCAGTGTCGGAAATTCTCTTGGAAATGGGAACATCGCCGGCTAATTGTCCAGCGACGAATTGTGTCTCTGCGACAGCATACGAGTATCGAGGGCGCGTGTGGTGCGGGTGCCTTGGCCACATACTCGGCTCGACGTTCTAGTCGTTGCGCACGTCATGCATGTTGTTCTTTCTTAATATCTAGTATCCTCTTAACGTTGTAATTAACGTGCTTTTTGTTGGCGTTTATACATTACTGTAAGAAACCCAAATTTAATACTTGAGGCAATGTTAATTGAATTAATAATAATAGTTAAAGATTTATTTGTTATTTGGCATTCAAATTGAATTTTCTAAAAGTACTGAAGCGCAACTTCATTAAGCGCGAACTGGACCTCCAACTATGCTTAGTGCATCCGTGAAGATCATTAGGACTCTGTTGACTTTACATAAGCCCCAGCGAATATGCCTAAAAGATCGACGGTATGCTTTGGCAGAATTCGAATTCGGCATGTTATTCCATAGAGCGCCGATAAATGCAATGTCCTTAGCGATCGCGAAACCCCATTAAACTCAATTATAAGCTGGTTAATAGTTAAACGCATGCGCTGGATGTGTTAGGGATGTAGTACGAATTAAATAGTTTCTACGGGCTACAGATAGTCGAAACTAGTTATGAGAATAACCAAGGACTTGCGAAGCTTGAGTGGACCAGTGTTGTCCCTCCGCGGCTTCCTTGATGAATTACGTTGAAAACTTGCAACGGAAGGATAAACTACTACTAGGATAAAGGACTTACTGGATAAATCAGGGCCTGATTCCGGCTGATCGCATTCGATGGCTCCTGCTCGGGCTCTAATCTCGTACTCTAATCTAATTAAATCATCTATGCATAGGAGATTGCATTGAATTCATGCACAGGAGATAATTTACAATTTAGTGTTTTTTAAACAATTGATACAGTTGCCCTAGTTTTCTGTCGCATTATTTTATTATAGAAAAAGAACTCGCGCATGAATGAATTCGAAATTATGTCAGCAAAACTCCATTGAGCCAATGTGTCACGTGTTTATATAATCGGAATCAAATGTATTGTCAGCTGACGCAATATGACGAGAAATGTGAATCGGACTAGGAAGAGTGACAGTAAAACAAAAACAAAAAATGGGCTAAAAACAAAACCACGCGCCGTGATGTATCCATGTTGCATGCAAAACGCACATTAACCCGACCACGGGCACGGGCTTTAGCTTCTCTCGAACAGCAACAGCAACAAAAACGAAAATAGTAACTTTACAGCAACAGGGGCGGGCGGGAAAAGAGCTAATCAAACATATTACTCAATATTCGACGAAACTAACGAACCGCGAGCCAGTGCCGGTTACGGCAGCAGCAGCGCTGGTCGGTCGGTGGACCTAAAACTAGAGGAGCATTACTCAAAGCGTAAATGCGATTGAAATCTCTCACATGAGCGCACATGAGCGTACGAATAAAACGCGATTAGCTCTTCCCTGTCCCCCGGCGTGGATGTTCCGTTTCAGCATGGAAATCGTCGCGGCTCGTGTCGGAGCGGTTGGTTGGATCGATGATACTCACGTGTCGATCGTTGAACCAGAGACAAAAACGGAACGGCACCACAGCAAACAACACTTGCGGTACATAAAAAATGTTGATTTATGATTAGTGAAACAAATGCGTGATATGCGTACGCTTGTTTCTGCTTTCAGCAGAAGCATTCAAGTGGGCATGTAAATCTGGTGCACACAAAAAAATCCGCCTAGGGCCCTACCAATGAGTCCCGGGCAATCGCTACGTGCGGGATGTTGTTAACCTATTTGAAAGTTTTATGTGGATAGTTTACATTTGTTTCGATAGTAAGCGGCGGCGAGCGGCGAGTTCAGTTACCTGCACGCAGGCAGTTTACTGCTCATTAGTAAAAGTTTTGAAATTACTTCGAGTTGACAGTAGAATAAAATGAATTGCTATGTCGGTGCATGCAGCTACGATCTAAATATCATTCCCTTTTTTCCTGAGCATGAGCATACAATAATCTGTTTTTGTTCGTGAACCCATCCGACCATTCGTCAGCCTAACGACCATGTGTGGCAGCTCTCAAGCGCCGAACTAAATAGATCTATCCTAAGTTATTAACCCTCTTACGAGGCACGGCGCACGGGGTAAGTGGGTTTCGGGATAGAGTTGTTTTGGAGATTTAACGGTAAACGACAACTCAAATAATGACTTCAGACTTTCGGGAGACTGGTACCTTTCGACGCATCGAAATTGCCGCTTAACGCACTGGTTGCTCATATAATTATACCTTCAGCCGGGGCGCGGGAGCTTTATGCAAACGGGGTTTGTTTGTGTGCTTTGGAGGAAACATGTCGAAGTCAATGTTATGTCACAAACGAACGTAGCGGTTTTCGGTTAGTTCGCGATCATCGTAACGATATTTTAAATGCACAGACGGGAGTCGAGTGTCCCCGAATAAAATCTGTCTGGTGATTGTCTTATTTAAAATTACCCCAAGAATAAGTCTTCTAATAGGTTGAAGCAGAAAAGGCTTCGTCCGTTTGGTCCGATTGGTAGACAATTCCACGTGGTTTACAACATTTTGGTCGAAGCTGAATGCGTCCTCCACAAATGTAGATTCAGGTCGAGTCAATATACTAGGGCCTGTCGTTTTATTTGAAAGCTTAATACTGAGCGCAGCAGTAGAGATATCGAAGGCCAGGGCTTAATATTGCATTTCTGGTTTGGAAAAGCACCTACTAAATGAAATGTACATATGTGGGCATTTTGATATGCACATTACGCAACTAAACTTTTGTTTGTTGGTTTGTAGAGGAATCCCCATAACCGTCTTCCACAGAGCAAACTATTGGTTCTTTCCTTCACCAGCATATTTATTAAGCAACTGATATTCCTTGAACTGCTATTTTACACTCCTGTAATGTTTGTAATAAAGCTGCGGATAGTCGGGTAACCAATACGTGCGAAAACATCGGGTAGTTCTCCCAAACACTTCAGGGATCCCCACGATACTATTCCAACTTGCTTGCCATCAATTACCAAAGGACCGCCACTATCGGCGCTACATGGGGCACGTCCTAACTCACCGGCACACAGCATACTACAAAAAAAATCAAAAATGCTCATTTTAATAAAAATTGCTCCACTTCTGCCGTTGGGCGAAAAACGTACTCTGGGTAAATATTCGCATTTTCCTGCCACAACGACAGTTTACAAGCTATGGTCGAAATGATAGGAATCTCGACACTTTGGAGAATATTTGTGGTAACCAAATTTTCCTACAAAAGAAAACAAAATAAAATTTAATGAACTCGTTGCAGTAACGCACATTCTCACCGTTAATCCCCAGCCGCTAAGAACTGCCCTAGTTCCTGGTTTGTGGAATGCACCAGTAGAATCTAGTGGAATCGGAGCTACGTTACGTCCGATCATGGCTGAAGTGGTGTGCAGCACAGACACATCATTCCGTATCGTTTGTTCCTCGTAATTTGGATGGTTTACAATTTGATCCACGTCGAACGTCACACCGCCTTGCGTGTTGTCTGATGTTCCTCCTAGAAGGCGCACGGCACCCGGAGGTGGTATCGGCCAGGTGCAGTGGGCAGCAGATAGTGCCCATCGTGTGGCAATGATCGACGATCCGCAAAAGTGTCTTCCATCCCGCATTAGCGAAAGCTGGTACGGGTAGTTAACAATGTTCGCATTAGTTCCACCGACGATTCTGCGTACTCCTTTGGATTCTGGCTTGCGCCGATCGAACAGGAAGCCAGGTTTGTCTGCAGACCCTGCCGAGAGTGCCACGAACACCAGAGCTAACACTGTGCACACTTTCATCTTTACGCCTTCGAGTGGAGAACGCAACTTGGGTTTTGCCTTTATAGTGCCAGCTCGGTCCGCGCTGCCGATGGCTGTGGTTTGAAATAAAAAATACAATATTTTACTCAGTGTACTTAAAAAGCAATAATTTTTTATTGTTTCGTGTTCCTAAATTGGTTCTGAGCACTTCGAAATGAACTTTCGTTGGTGGCACATGCAGTTAGTACTTTCCGCTAAATATGAGATAATTAACTTGGACGCGGTGGACAATAGGTTATCTCTTGACCAACTGAAACGATCGGACGGCCTAGGCATATCGACTGTGGCTATCGGCAGGCGAATTTCAAAACTATGCAGTAGGCAAAAGAATACATTTTTTATGTTCAACTCTTCTGTCTACCCTACCTAATATACAAATTATATAAAGTATGATACAACTGAATGCTACGTTTTCTTGCAAGAAGCAAAAGTGATATTCTTCCAATTTGTTTGTTTTATTTTCTTCGTTCAACGTATTATTCGCATTACAAAACTTTCCCGAAAAATGGGAAATACCACATATAAACTTAATCCCTGAAAAGACCGCTAGTCCGTTTTAATAAAAAAAGACACTTCCATTGCATTAGAATTAGCACAGCCACCGATTGGCGGATTGGCAGACTCACCCCCGTCAGACGTTGTTGGAAGGAAAATAATTGCATTTTGGAAACTCAAGTGGCTCATTAATTTCTTCCAACAAATTAGCGATTGCCGTCGACGCCCGGTGAAGCTAAAAATTACGGTAATTGATTGACGCGAAGCGGAGGAGCAGGACCAGAACAAATCTACTACCGTCAACGATTTCTTTACTTAGGCAGCGGATCCTTAAGCAACGAAAAAGCATATAAAAAAACGTACAACGCTTCAGCCTGAGAAGCCAAACGGACAAACAATCCGAATGGTGGCATTGATTCCCGATCGATTCCGCGGGGAGACTTTGATTGGCTAACGAGGTGCTCTGTTAGCCGGCCCACTAATATTGCATTCCAAATGAACAACTGCCGACTTATGCTGCCGACAGCGGGTCCCTTGGGAGCAAAAACAAAAAAACGGAAGGACAACATCGATTTGCAGGCCCAGGAATTTTACATTTCCATTCTCCCGGCTGGCGCATTCGGTTTTTGTCACTTTCGTTTTCTGCTACCAACTAGGAACGGCTGGAACGGTTCACCCTAATGCGCTGTCTCGGGTCGGGCAGATTGGATTCCGTTGAATTAATTAAACTGAACTAATTTATGTTTGGCTTTAATTACGCTTCTGCTATCTCAGCGCCATTGATTTCCATTGCACGGGATACATGTACCGCGCGTGTGTCAACTGAAAGGATAATGCAGACGGAATTTGCATTGAGTTTGAAACAGAGGCCGCCGGATAAGGGATGATCCTTATTAGGTAGGTGATTTAATCATGCTCGTGATTACGGCTTAATTGGGCTTCTTATCGTGGTTAAGCTTTGAAGTTGGCCGCTCAGCGTTGACAGTGTTTCGGAAGCGTTGTGGAAACTTGATAAACACGATCTGCCGCATGTGTTCGGTGTCACACTAATCAGTTTGTGCAAATTATTGTGCCCCGGGGTGTTTCATTAACTGAATCGTACAATTAATTTCTCCGACGTGTCTACGTGTATTTGTCATTTACAAAAATGTTACTTGTTATTAAAGAAAGAAAGGATTTTTTCTTATTGTTTACTAATTTTAAATCGAGTACAAATGTCCAATCAATATAGAGAGTCCATATATTGATTTTCTCATAATAATCGATATACCAGTTGAAATTCCCATTTCCTTATTCCAACAGTTCATGCACGTCTTACCTGATCCCTTTCAATTCTGCCAAGGACAATGGTGTGCCAAGTAACATCTCAGCGCTATGAAGCAAAACGAGTCCTGGCCCCATACTCATACTCCTGTTCTGGAACCAATTCATTGTACACGTTCTTGTGAAACTTGTTTCAAACTGGAATCTTTGAATCTCCGTCCGATCGCCAACGGATGCCCATCTCGAGCGAAGGGTTTACAGGAACCAGAAGTAGAGATTTTCTTCCAGTTTCTTTCTCATTATTAGTAAGAAGAAGTCTGGACGATGGTATGTGACGGACGTAAAACGGCAGAAAGCCTTGCAGCTATTGAGCTAGGCAGGTCCAATGATGTATTTGGTTGAAGATATAAGGAACCTGTTTTTTACTATAATTTTGGATAGATTTTACAAAAATCGTAGGAAATTAATTTCAATGTGTCTCCATCCATTCAAAAGTAAATCCAGACGTCACAGATACGAAGGCGAAAGGTCTCGTTCACTCCATTTCATGCACAATTGAATCAATGAGGGAAAATATAGTTGTCACAAAGCATGTTAACCCAAACAACGGCGCAATCGGTGCGGGAACTCCCATCGAGCCGCTATCGACAGCATCGCCGTGGAAAATCCGCGGCTTTCCAAATTAAATGCTCGAATCCGTCCGTGAAACGGCGAATTGCGCGATCGCTCGTGTGACAGCGAAACGGAACCGAAGCGTGGAAATGGCCTGACTAATAGAAATGTATTTAATTCGGCACAGTGCGGCGCGGAATTAGTGGGAGTTTGTAGGAAAATTTCACAACCCGTTTGAAGGCTGTCAGTTACCGTGCGCTAGAATTCACTTTCGACAAAATGTTGGGCCGTGCTTTCAATAGAAAACCGAATTTACTAGAAGGGCAGCAGACAAGCGAGTGCCTTTTAGGAGTTGTGAAGCTCAACAACTCAACGTAATTGATTACTGTTTTGTTAATAAAACAACGGTATCGTCTGCGTGTTGGGGGCCAAAATTGGGCAATGAATGGGCGGCGCATGTCGCATGAGGACTATGCGACCAAAAAGAAACATCTCAACGAAAGTACCGCCAATTAGCCAGTCCACTAAGAGGGCACCATGCGGAGAGAGATACTTTATCCAGGCTGGTCACAACGCTTTTTGGCTACGTTTCCAGGTGGCGACCGGGAAACTTATGGTTGGATTTTGCAACCGAACTGGCAGCGGCCACCTTTCGCCGGCGGCGGCTGGTTGGGTAATCAACGAAAAGTGCATTCTCCGCTTCAGTTAGCATACGAAAAAATTACGTATCATCGCGAAGCCCAATTCGTGACGCCCAATCGGTTAGCCCCAAACGCCTCTGGAGGGTTTGATTGGGTTGAGCCTCCGGTTCCCTGGTGTTATTGATGGTGATTATCGATCGATTATAGTGTTTTAGAGCCGAAACACACCTCGGGCTGCAACAGAGGGATAACCAGTGGCGTGGCGCTAAGACCTTGACATTTCTGGCCCGGAAGTGTAGCAATGCCACCGTGTCGGCGAAATTCGCTAGCCACACATCGGTCAGCTTCACTTCACGCAAGCAAGCCGGTTACACAAGGTAGAGTCCCATTCGAAAGTGAAAGGATCCCTGCCGGGAGGTTAATCAGCTTCCCCGAAGCGACCGGGGCATCCTGGGGCCGCCACTGCCGGGCGCTCTTATTGAGACGATTAATCAAGGTATCAAGGTATATTGTTGACCGTGTTGACGATGGCGCAGGCACGGCAAAAAGTCTGGGCTCTTGATATAGTGATCGTGCCGGGACCACTTGAGCCCGACACCCGACAGAAGCTGATTTCGAGTGCAAATGCACACCACTCTTGAGACCGAGTGTTTCAGCCTGCGCTTTTCTGATACCGATCTGTCAGGCGTCGAGCGCAGAGTGATGCTCACCACCAGCCAAGGCTTTTCGGGTAAACCGCGTTAAGCCGCGTTTGGAGACGAAGCAGATCCCCGCAATTAGGTAGCGCTCGAGCGTGGAGAGGCCCTATGGCCCGACACCGGCGATAGGGATGCTAATCATGCATGTTAAGTGAATTACATAAATTAGAGAGGTCTCTCGAGTTGCGAAACTAGAGGGCACTGGCGGTGCATTATGATTCGCGGTGCATCAGAAACGGTTTTGTTACTTAGTAGTGCCCTCAACGATCCACTGCTACAACCGGGTTTATAACCAGTCTTCAACGGGCCGTTTCCGTGACCGTATGATTACGTTGGATAAGTGAAGGGCAGATCGGATCACTCGTGGAGTCGCATGCTCTTGTTTTAAATATCTTCCTGGTCCCACACACATGTCTCACGCGTTCTGACAGGCGAGTTGGCGAATCCTTCTGACCATTACCTTGGCGGTGATGCTGTATTAAATGTGAACTCGTTGAAACTCGTTTCAAAAATAGAATGCCAAGGCCACAGGAATCTGGTCCGAGTGCCAAAGGCTGCATTTATAGGAACGAGACTCTTTTTTTTTCGCCATCAGCAAACGCATGCCATTTTGTAGCCCGGGTTTGTGGGGCGGATGCTGTTGGCATTTGAATTTAGGACAGAGGATCTGATAAACGTTACACGCAACCGGTGACCCCACTGACTAAGCCGGTTTTTGATCACCTATATTTCACGGGATCGATTTTTGGGACTTTTTGCACACGAAGACCTTTTGCAAAGGCTAGCAGCAGCGAGGCTATAAAAATGCTATAATAATCGCCAAACCCGATAATGGTAGATTAGGGGGTTCATGTAGTAAATCAAATGCCGCAAGCGACCTGTTCACATTTCGCCAGCTGATTGCCCCGGCGCATGTAAGAAATGTCGGCAACATTTGAGTGACTTTAATGAACGATCGTATTGACATTTGGTCTTATGATATATAGCCAAGGGCACGGACACGACACGGACGAAGGTGCATCATGCGCAGACTTCCTCATAGGCTTTCCTCGACGTAGCAACGCTTAACGGCGGGCCGCTAGTGGTCGTGTGGGAGAGACTAATGTCCCTGCCGTTTTTCTCCGGCGGTGCAAACCCATTGCAAGATTAAATGCGCCGCCCTATGCTAACCGTAAACTTACCTCACGTGGCGCGTTCGAGCAACCAGGAGGATTGCGACATTGCGGAGGTCTTCTGCATCGGGTTTATGGTTTTAGGGAGTAGCGCAAAAACACGTGGAAAACACCGCATTCGCGATGGGACTCCAGGATGGGATGGGACCGGAAACCGCTTCCAGAATCCGAGTTTTTGGTGCAGTGATTTTTCATGCCACCGGCGAAGATAACCTCAAATTTGGAGGGTAACGCCACTTCCTGGGCAGTGCACACTAACACCAGCCGCGAGCGGCTGGTGCGCCGGGTGTAATGAGGATTTATTTACTAATTTATAATTTGAGATAATCCGCCCTGCCGTCAGTTGTATGTGTGTAGCGCAAAGTTGCAGAAACCCGGTAACGCAACATTTGCCGCGGCTGGCGCGCGAATCGCTTCGAAGTATTAGCCCAAAGTGGCGGTGGCCGCAGCCTGTTTTATTATTTATCTTTTCCGTGCACCAATTAGGAGTAAACTGGGCAGCAAAAACCCCCCCCGGCCGCACATGTGTGTGAGTGGGTCTGTGGCAACCAACACCGTCATCGGTCAGAGAGATGTGGGCCACTTTTCGTCATCGCGTTCCGTTCGCGTTACGTACACGTGGCCCGGCGCTCGCAAAAGTCATTCGCGTAAAAGTAAAAAACAGGGCCAAACGGAGTGCGAAAATTAATGGACGGAAATAAAACTAAATAAAAGTGGACCACAGCCTGGACAGCTACACGCGGCTAGGGCTGCCCTTCCGTCGGCCCCAGGAGGAAGTTTCTTTGCGCTGCACGCACGCAGCACCCAGCGTCATCGCTGTCACTGGAGTTAGTCCGGGAGTTTTTTCCCTTTGCAAAACTCCAACTTGCGTAACTGCGTCTTGAACTGATAAACTGGTTTACTCGCTGTCGGATCGGTTCGTGTCTAAACGGTCGTCGGTCGCAGCAGTAAAAACGAGATCAGACCACCGGAGACCATGGGAGAGCCGGTACTGTAGGTCGCGCCTAGGTCGGTCCTGGTCGCCACAGGTCCTGGTTTCGGTGGTGGCGATCGCAACAGAAAAATATCCCGGGGGTTCCCAGGCCCCTGACTGGTGGTCAGTTGGTAGAACAAATACAAAAAGAAAGTCAAGCCGAAACAATAACACAGAAAAAAAAACCCACAGCACAGCGCACCCTGCAACTCTGCCGGAGATTGCAGCGTGGTGGTTGCGCCAAAAAAAAAAAGGAACACCCAAAGGCCCAAAAAAAGAGGAACTGGAGCATGGGCCTGCGGGTTCAAAATTGCAACACTACAGTCACGCGCGCAACACTCGCGGTAATGTTGGTGGGTTCACGTGGGATTTTCTGTAAATTCCTTCACGTGGCGTTTTGGGCCATTTTATGTAGAGGGGTTCCAGTTGAAGTTCGGGCCTATTGGGGTCTTTAAACTGTTTAAATCGTGTCGCAGAAGAGGAGTGTAAAACAGCAAACTTTGAGCAGTGAATTGGTCAAGCCACACGCTGTACACACAGGACACGGGACTGGTTCGGCTTCGGGTGTTCCCGGGGTGCCAGGGTCCCGAGAAAATGTCAGTAATAATAAACATGATCCGGTTTAACGAACGCCGCGTAGCCGCAGTGTTTGGTCTTATTTTTCGCTCATTCGGTCCATTGTGTTGCTCCGGTGCTGAACCGGTGTTGCCGCAGTTATGTTTCTCCGCTCCGGGATTTTTCCCGAAAACTCCGGTGGCATTGGTTTTTTGTTTCTCCCGGGGTTGAAGCCCCCGAACTTGTCACGCTTTTCCACGCACAAGCGACAATGTACGGGATTATGTGTTATGTTGGTCGTTGGGCTTTGTTTTATTTCTGTAGGTCGTGCGTCTAGGCCTCCCCCCGTATCTTTCCCATTGGGCACGGAGACACCACGGACGGACTCTGCAGCAGAACGGCGGCGACGTTCACTTTCGGTCTCGTTGCGCTATGTTGTTGCGCCGGTGGTCGGTGCGATGCGTTGCGGAACCAGTTCCGATCAAACGCGATCGGTTATGCACATGCGGTTCGCTTCATTACCCACAGTGCCACTTTCATTTTCATCTTGCCGCAGTCTCGGGCACAGTCGACGCGGCCGAAGCAGGTTTAGTTTTATTTAGTTTACTTTGAGCCACCGTACGAGCCAGTCCAGGCAGACGCTTTGGACCATTCGAAACCGGGCAGCTTGACGCGTTGCTTGGTTAAAAGTGCATATTAAAGCTTGAAAGTAATGGAACGTGGAAGTGGAGTTCGATTTTAAGTTTACGATAATCAGATATGATTGATGAACGAAACAGACAGTTTTAGGGAGGCATTGTCAGAAGAATTTGAGAGTATAATAGTTTTCAATATTCATAGGTTTATTGTATTGCGTTACGCAGTTTTAGAAATTCAGCAACATTTCCTGGATCCTTTTTCCTTTTTCATTAGTTTCTCATTTTTTTACTATTTATGGAAACATTTCCTTTTTTGGTCTCTTGGATTTAGATTCTCAAAATGGTTTTAGGTCTTTTCTGTTTTGTATCTTTTTATACTTTTTGTATTGACCTACTTATCATATTAAAACTTTTTTAAGTCTTTATTTACAATTTTAATGTTTTCCACAATTGCATTTAAGTTTACTTTGTGTGCCAGTGTGATTGTCTTTAAGCTTTTTTAACATTTTCACTGTAGCCTGAAGAACCAGAAAAGTATTCATTTTAAAGACTGCTGAATATTGGATTTCTATAAAAATCGATTTATCCAATGTCTACGCTCTTTTTTCTAGCTTCTCGTTTGCTTCACTTTCCAAACCTTCTCATTGGAAAGCACTCAACTCGTCACTGAACGGGTCTGAACCACAAAATGTAAGACACATTTCGCATCGTTAGCACACAAACCGTCGGAGTTACAATCAAAACTTAGCTAACCCTTTTCAAGGTAAATTAATTTACCCATTTGTTAGTCGTGACTGTTGCTACCTTTTCCACTTTCTTTCTTTCCGCCCCAAAAAAAGTAATCAATTATTCATGTTATCCGGCGATGGTCCGCGTCGGGGTTTTTTGGCAATCTCCGACTCTCGACGTCATTCCTGCGTTTGGTCGGCCCTGCTCCCGTGTATTGGTACGTCCGTCGAGGGGCATCCCACTGTTTGACCGTGAGTAAGAAGCAGCCCCAGATGATGATGTGGTATTGTCCGGACACGCCATCCAGTGGTGGCCAACCACCGACCGTTGAGATGTGCGATGTCCAAACAATTCTTCTCCGTTGATTATCTCCATTCGGAAGTCGGCCGGCAGGGCCGTCGTTTGTTTTTTTTACTGCCTCTTCTTTTCAACCAACGAGGCTCAAGATATTTGGGACTTTCTTCTTTTACACAATGGCCGCGGCACGGCTGAGGTAACTCCGGCCACTCCAGTTGACTGACTAATCGACTCTTGCGAAGAGTGATCGCTCGTAGCCATTTTCGCGCCACACTTCCGGAGTCCGCGGAGATGACGATCGGTAGCCTTAGTGCGGCCGGCCAGAAAATCCCAATTTCTCAGCGAACCTCAGTGTTTTACCTCCCCACGGGAAGCCGAGCAGTCGATTTCCCTGTCGACGCCCTTACGCAACGCTCAACGCCCTAATGAAAAGTTACAAATTTGGCCAGCCCTAGGCCGGCGTGGAAAACGCGCCACCAGCGACTCGGGGAAGGTTCACGTGGTTGGTAACACACCGGAATATCAAAACACCTCTTTTGGGAAAACAACCAGAGCACCTTCCGGGGAGCTGGATAGAGCACCCCAGCGAATTACACTGACCATGGTTACTAGCCGGGCCGGGCTCAAGTGTGGCCACTTTCGTCATAGCGCGTTGCGATTTGTCCGCTGGGCCGCTTATTTCCTTCAGTCCGTCACGGAATTCCGTGAGCTATCCAGACAGCCGGCTGGGGCTCACATCAAACGGTCGGCGGTGGATCCGGCGAGAGACAACATAATGTTTACGTTTCCGTAGCATAGCCCTGCATGTCACGCGTGTAATTAGCACGACGCGGGCGCGCCCTTGTAATTGTGTGCTTCGTGAACCACTCTCGACGGGACGGGTTTTTTGTGTGTGTTGGGACAAACAGTGGCGTAGGGATCCTAGTTAGGGTTTCAGTGGGACCTTTGAGATGGTCCTCCAAAATTAACCATTCCCAACACTTGCCGGTAACAAGATATAAAAAGCTCTCCTAATTAGCACCCTCCGTGTTTACAGACATGCTGGCCAAACGGGGATTCCCAGCAGGATCTGTTAAGGAAGGTGCCAATTTTCACGTGGCAAAGTACAACGAAAAGCGGATCCTCAATATGTAGAGTTTCTAGCGTTGTATATTTTTTTAAAGATAGAATGTAGTATTCAGTTCAAATTGTACTTATCAACATATCCAATGCCAAACGGCAATTCATCATCATCACTCACTTACTCTTCTCTTCTCTTTAAACTTATTTACTTACTTACTCACTCACTCACTCACTTACTTACTTACATACTCATTATTTCTATAATTAATTACAGTATTCTCTATAAATTTTTTTTATTAACAACAACAGTTATTGCAAATGCATCATGAGCAACATACTAGAGGTCAAAGTTCACTTTCTTCTTCTTTGATGACGTACAGAGTTGTATGTAATAAACGAGCCGCAGTGATTTTATGCCGTATATTGTGAATCATAATTCATATTTACTTGACCTAACATTAAATCACGTACAAAACGTTGTCACTTTACATATCGACTTTGGAAATCACTCAAAGCGGTACACTGCCAGGGTGTAAACGGTTGATGTAGTAAGATCGGCTTGTTGAATGCCCGCATGATTAACCTGTGCCAGCTTCGTGGCTTCGAAAAGTTCCTTCGTTAGCGCCGATCCTATGCAAAAGGCTCGGCTTAGAAATAGAGTGGCGGGCCTTTAGGAACTCCATCGACCGGTAACGGGGCTGGTAGCACTTTCTAGCGGTCCCGGCACCCGGCATTAACGGGGCAGCCTCCTGTGTCAGTGTGACGAGGGCGAAGCAATCGAGAATTAATGGTTACGCTGGTACGCCACCACGTACACCTTCGCGTGATCTCGCGTTTCGAACGGTACCCGGTATCTACCGCGGCGTAAAACTTGTTCGAAAAATTGTTCCAAAAGCGAAGAAAATTGCAGTATTATTACCGGCCACGTGTAGAGCGTATGATTACCGAGAAGCTGAGGCAGACCGTGCTGGTGCGGGCAAATGGCTGGCAGCAGGTGTTTTGCGATCGTTTGAACGATCGGTAGAAAGATTTCACCGAAAGTTACTGGTTTTACAAAAAAGCCCGGAAACAGATTGGAATCGCAATGAAGTAGAAAGTGCAGATTAATATCATTGAGATACGTACGTTTGAGGTACCAGTAGTTGTGCGAAAGACGTGCAAAACCTGAGATGACTTCATATTCCTAATCCTACTGTTGGTCGAATACTGTGGGCCATCAAAATGAAGAGCACGTCAAACAAGAGGGCGGTAATTAATTATCGTTATACTCTTCACAAACTCATCAACAAAAACATGGGCCCAAAAACCGTTTAATAATCCCGTTGGCGGTAACGAATCAAGGTCAGCAGTTATGTAACGAGCATTGGCGGCAGCAGCAGGCCGCCACTACACTAGAAGCCCCCGATGAGGCCCTCGATGTTGTGGGCGCACCCTGGCAAAAAAAATCGGAGCCAAATATAACACGTCGATGTGTAATGAGCATTTAATCTGAGCCCATCAAACACCTATGAAATGAAGCATTAACACGGCATGTGATGGGTAACGGCTGGGCTCGAGAGCTGGACTATTTTTCACGTGTTCCAAAACGCTCCACCGTACGGCCCTGGAAGGTTGATGCTGGAATGTTGTCGATTTACATTTAACGCGTGGAACAGTGATTTTTGATTTAATGTTGAGGTAGTAATTTATGAGCCAGTACCGTTACGTGCTTTTTTAGACAGTTTGGAAGGCGCGTATGTTGCCTGTCTAGTATTCGAATTATTGTAGAAATTGGTAGAAAAATATATTATTAATATCATTATGATTAGAATTGAAGATATAAATATCATAACTATTCAATCAATATTCTGAAAAAAGTGTCAAACCTGTCTAAAAGAAACGATAGCCGAAACAAGAATGATAGAAGCAATGGATTATGAATCTGACATATACGTGTTGCAGTTCAACACAGTTAAAGTGTAAATTCAAACAGTAAAACACTGATTAGATGGGAGATTACTGCATTAACATTAGGATAATATAGGTCCAGTAATTTTTAAAAAGGCTTTTTGAAATCTATAATATGCTCATGGAGGTTCTTCAAGTATAGAACTGGGGTTGTAACAGCCCTAGCTACTCCATCTCTATTTCGGACATGAGGTTGATGTGAAAATGAATATTACATGAAGATATTACAACTCCGTTTGTTTGATGTTTGAATTTGTTTCTGATTAATGGTATTATGTTCCGAACAACTTCAGTCAATAATCCATGGAACAAGCGTGGTTTTTAAAATATTTTAAATTTTGTTTTATTTATCGACCTATTAGAACGTCCTTTTGAACACTAAACATCGAAAACTATTGAATGCATATTTCAAACCAACATCCCCGAAACCAAACATCGTTGCAAAATTCAAGGATTTAATTGTTTATTTATTTGGAGTTCATAACTGAGATAATGTTTAATTCCTCTACTTAATACTTTTCTCTAATTAACAACACTACACCATACTAAAAAAAGTGAACTTTTTGAAATTCAAAATAGCTTTTCAGAATCACCCCTTTTCAGGCCATGTAGTTGTTCGGCAGGCAACAAGAAACAAGAAAAATCTGGCCCTCTCAAGATGTGTGGTCTAATTTTGATTTAAAAACCACAAACACAGGACCACAGCACAGTTCGTTGCGTACATTGTTTCGGTGCGCACACCCGGCACCCGGTCGGTCTTCCTGTGCGAGATTTAATTGTGAAACCACAAAACACACGATACAAAGTGTGGCCGAGTGGCCCCGCAGGCGCAGATTCGCCCGGTGCTGCACCATATCCGTGCCAATCCGTGCAGAACGGTGGCGATGGTGCACAGCAGCAACAGCAACATGCTGCCACTGCACGGGGCCGATGGGCAGCCTCGACACGATGCGTCATTTGATTGCAGTTGCTGTAAATTTCAATAATGGGCTACCGGGAACACCGGCCGGGTATTAGCCGGCACCTGATGGGCGCTTTGGCGAAAGACGGCTAAACGGCTCTTAAGGGGTCCGGGATCCGTTGGGTGAGCCAACCAAACACATATCGTCCTCCGCGTCGCCCGGGACCACAGAGTGTGGAAATAACCCGGGACCACTAATGAGTGCGAAAGTATGATTGTTTTTACGGAAAGTTCCCTTCGGTGTGGAGAGGACCTTCGGAGCTCGAGTTCCTCGATCGGACGTCGCACGGAGCAGCCATGTTTTCGTGACCGACAGCAAGGCCGAGAGCAAGTAACACACCGCTGGGTATTTGGACCATTCTAAAAAGACCATCCTTACGGAGTCGACCACCCAGGCTATCGTCGCAATTGTCCTTGGCGTAGGCAGCACGGAGATGATGCTTTCGAATTAGCATTTTGATACGGATGACCATCACCAGACCGAGCACAGTGCGATCAGGAAGCGCTGTGAAACACGTTCACTTTTACTTGCACTTGAGAAAGATGAGACCGGGAATCGGTCTTTGGGGTGCTCTGCGGACCGGCAAAACGGGTGGCTCCGGTTGGAGAATCGCACCGGCGGCACTCGGGGTAGCCAAGTGAAATTGAAATTAAACCATCGAAACCTGAGGCGCACCACATGGTCTTGGTGGCCGTGCGGTGTGGCCCTTGCAGAGGGCCGGAACCGGAAGGACAGGTATCGTTGCTGTAGCTCGTGAGGTTTCTGCGTTTTGTATCTGGTGGTCGTGCTATGAAATTACAGATAGAGTTGGCCAAATGCTGGACTCTGGAATGGAATGGAATGAAATGCTGGAAGTGGCCAGAAATACGATGCCGGTCCTTCGGCATTCTTTGGCGAGCAGTTTGGCCGTTAACTCAATTCGAGACCGTTATGCAAGCCGTTTTAATGTAGATGAAAGTGAAGTTCAAAAAGAATGTTCGATTTAGCTCGAGTATTGTTTATCGTTTTCCAAAAATATTTCAACGAGAGCGATTTTATACTGAATAACTACTTGAATACCTTATCTAGCGAAATTCCAAATACTGGACACATTGTGCATAGGTTCTTCGATCTTTTCGCTCACAAAGTGACTGAAGAAGGACTTTGAAAAGCTCTCGCAATATGCCTGTCAACCAATCCTAAACTAGCTCTCAGCCAACCAGATATTTTATTAAATAAAGGCCGTTGAAATCATCAATACTTGGAGTTCCGAAAAATGGAAGAGAACAGACCAATCATAATCATTTCAAGGTGAAACGGAAGTAATGTAGCTGAAGAGAACTTGTACTGTACCTTACGTACTCGATATGATGATAGTTTCCATTGTGGAAAAAAGGAAATGCAAACTCTTCTATTGAGCATCCGTTCCGTTGGGCAAATCGTATCATTCTGAGCCGAGATGTCAAAATATGCTTGCCAGCTCCTTTTCCAACCGAACGGCCATCGGCGTTCATGTTTACAGATCCATTTCGAACAAGATTAGGTTCGATTTGCAACATTCGTTATTCATAACTACGGCTTGCTCCAATTTGCATGTCCTTTAGCACACCGTTCCCGGGCGGGACGAGTGGCTCAAACACCGCCACCGTTCATACACGGTTAGTTGCTTCGCGGCGCGAAACGGATTATGCGCCGTGTGTGCCGTGTGTGCGGTAATCCCGCAGCTCCGCTAGTTCCGGTGTTCAGGTGCTGCGTGGAGAAAGTGGCCAGACTTATGGCCGTCGGTTGGAGTGAATGTGACACGCGCCCGAACCGGGGTGCCCGCATACACGGCCAGAAGAATGCACCGGTGGCGGGCTGCAGTGCGAGTGCAGTCAATGCTCAGACAGCGGGTCGTTTGCACCGTTCGGTCCCCTTCGGTGCGAATGTTGCTTTTTTATTATGTTGATGCGGTTTGCGTTTTCCGTGGCGGGCACCGATGCAAAACCGATTGCATAGGGGGAGGGCCCCGCATACTGGACGTGTTTGTGGCAAACGTCAGCGAACTTTAAGGTGAACATTCCTAGCACGATGCATACGATACGAACGATAGGGCAAACTTACCCACAAACCGACCGGGATTTCGTTACATTCGAGCGCTGAAAAGGGAAAAATTGCGTTGCAGCTATGTTAAAGAAGGAGGTTAAAGACAACAACTTGCCTGCCGAATTCGGCAGCGTTTTTGGTTTAAAAATGTTTAATCTCATTTTTTGAATTATTTTAAATACATTCAAAAATTTCAAGCATTGTTTCAAAAGGATCACTTCTTCCTCTAATAGATCAAGTAAGAGACAAAAGTTTTATTTTAAGGAATAAGAGAAACAAACAACAAACAAGAACATCTTTGCTTGATTTGGTTTTTGTTTTGTAAATTTCTGTTTTATTTGTTTTAAACAGTAAAAGTTTTACTTTTATATTACTTATTTTTTATTTTTTATTTCCATTCCTTTATTATTGTCTTCATTTTATGCACGTTTAGGAGCGTTTAGTAAATTGAGTCACTATCAGCTTCTTTCTGGTCTGCTTTCAATCAATCTCAATATTCTTTCAATTTCCCATAAAATTGTTCCATTTCTTATTTCGTTTCTCCTTTATTTTTATTCTGTTTTTTTTTAAGTTTCTTTAAATTTCCTCTATCGTCGGATGGCAATTACCATACGTGGCAAAACCTTTTTGTTTTTGTATATTTTGATGTTTTCATTTCCTTGTTAAGCCCCCGTTTATGAGGATCCCTACGATAGGACTAAGTACCACTTCCTCTGTCAAAGCGGTTGAAATGAGGGAATCATCCTGATCGATAAACGTTTCCAACTTTTGACCAAACCCTCAGCACATTCATTGCCTTCCAATCAAAATTTCTAAATTCATTTAAAACACTATATGCTTACTATTCTATTTACCGTTTGTGGAAACGTATTACCGGACGCCGACGTTCAGTTATATTTACAAATAACAGAACTAAAATACTTTCATCTCTTCAAAGTCAGGCTCTCCCGTACACTGTCAAGTTATACTAAGTACCTTCTCTCGATTATTTTCTAAGGACAACAATGGAGGGCGACCATTTGATACACCTTCTTCTTTTCCGTTTCTCTTTCTCTCCGTGCAGCCCCAACGGGGGACGGTTCGGTTTTCGTCCCGGCCACAGTTTAGCGATGCGTTGAGTTCATCCGAGCTGCCGGCAGCGGCAGCCTCCGAGGCCACTGTTCGCAATGATCGATTGGTCCGACGTCGCACTACGACTCCCCCGGACCTTGCGGCGGCACCCAGCCCAACCCGCCAAACTCCGTCGCGCGCCGTAAGACAACGGACGACGACGGCGGCCGGCGGCCGAAGGAACTTCGATAGCTCCGGCGAAGAGGACGACGACGGGGGGCAGCGCCATCCGCCATTTGTTTTCAGTCCACGCTCGACACAGCAAACGGCCAGCAGTTCCTCTCCGTCGCAGCGCTCGGAAGTGGTGGTCCGGAATTCGTTTGCAAGGCGCGACGATAAGGACACTCGCAGTGGCGCGAAGGTGACGCCGGCTGAAAATAGTAATGGTCCCCCGAACCGGCGTCGTTCGAAGCAGCGGAGTTTCCGTGAGGAAGCCACGGCGACCACCGTTGCCACGGTCAACACCCCATTCGGTAGTCGTGCCGGCAGAAAGTACAATCGATTAACGACCGAGGCGACCAAACTATCGAACGAAGTGCTAGACGATGCCGGGGCACGTGCCTCGGTGGAGACGGTACGCTCGAAGCCAGTCCTCCCGCGAGCATCCATAAAGCGCGTTCCGAAGCAGCGCGATGAGGGGAGTGCCTCGTCGGAGGAAAACTATCCGGAACCGTTCAAGAAGCTACTTAAAGCGAAACTCAACGACGAAAAACTGCGCACCGTGTACGCCAGGAACCTGGACGGAGGTGTGACGGAGAAACCGGCCCGTGGGGCTTTGGCGCGGACCGGCAGCACCGCCCCGCCGAAGGCAGAACCCACCGACAGGAGCTGGAGAAGTTCTTCCGCAGAAGTAACGCCCAGAAGTGCGGAGCGATTTAGCGGCGAGACTCCGCGGCAAGAGGGCCGCCCTGTGGACGGCCTGAAGAGCACACGATACTCGTCCTCCGAGTACACGGGCACTCGGATAAGCAAAGAACAGTCCTCCTCTTCGGAAGCACTTTTACAGAGTGGCCGCTCAGAGAGCACCGAGTACGATCCGTCCGGCGAGCGCCATTCGTCGTCGCGTCAACTGAGGACCCGCGGTCGGTTCACCGAGACCAAACATCAGTCCGAGGTGAAGACCAAGAGTTTTGTGAGGGTTTCACAGGAGCAGCCAGCGAAAGATCTACGATCCTCGAGAGAAAAACCCGACCGGACCTCGGGTGAGGCCGAGCGGCTACAGCCAAGACAGCCATCTCGAGGGCGCGGGGTGCAGGTTCTGAGTACGACGACTGCTGGACCTACCACCACCGCCAAGCTGATCACTCCACGCCCGGTTCGGACGTACACCCGGCGCCAGAACACGCTCAGCTACCTGACCTCGACGACGACGGAACCGACCACGACCACGAGGAAACCTTTCTCACCGGCTCCCCGCAACAGCAGCAGCACCACCACTCGGACCGAAGTGGACACGGCAGCGTCCCAGGAGTTCATCCAGCAAACTACACCGGTTCCGAGCGAGTCAAGAGCGGCCCCGCGAGTGAAGGTCGACACGACCATGCGCAGGACGACCACGGAGCCACCGTCCGGAAGCCACCGGGACGAGGGTCCGCGGAAGATATCGCTCCTGTACACCGATCCCTTGCAGTACCTGCGGAAAGCCACGCAAAGTCCTCCCATCGTCCCATCGACCACATCCAAGCCGCCGGGTGGCTCGGAGAATTTGAAGGTCCAGACTCCAGTGACTCTGTTGAAGCAACCGTTCCGAACGCAGGCGAGAAAGGCGTCAGCTGGCCGATCGAGCAGTGTGGCTGGACCAACCCTCAAAACGACTCCGACCGTGGTCCCGATACGGGCGAACAAAATCGCCTCAAATAATGTGGTAAGTTTTCGTTGGGAAGGCTATTAAGTGGCATCGTTCCGATTGTGGGCGCTCGATTGCGAAAAGTTCCCGGAATGACCAGCCGAATTTCGATTAAGCGGCGCTCTAGCCACCGACTATCTGTGAACGTACCAATCGGGTGATTGGCGGACACTTTACTCTGGTCTATCTGGGAGTGTGGCGCTCATGCCTTTTTTCCATAAATTGTAACACTTGCGAACTTAATCTGACCAGGGCGGACTTCATCATAATTTCTTTTTTTTCCCCCACTGTTCTACTTCAAGCTGAAACGTCCGCTAACGTTCTCATCGAACCGTGGCAGCAAGAAGTCTGCCGTGTACACACCGACCATTCCCTCGTTCACTACACCGTCCCCGGTAAGTACGGCCAGTACGGCGGTGCTCGTAATCCAGACCCCCGATCCGATCGAGCTGGCTCGTTCATTTGGCACACGCTGGCAGTGAACCGAGCTCCCGAGAATCCCGAGTCCCCGTATATCCCGATCCCCAGAGGTCCCAGAGAGTTATGAGCGGATCGCAATCGAACGCACACACCATCTCGCTCCAGTTGCAATGGATAGTCAAACAACGGGTGGGACAATGTAGAATGTCCGCATCCGTATATTAAAGGGGAGACGCTAGTCATCACGGACGTCCCCAATCTGTGGCGGATCTGATGCACCATAATCCACCAGAAATTTGCACCTATTTCGGCTTGGAAAGTCTGTATCTATATCTAGAGGTGGTCGCAGGTGTTCGAAGTGGTGTGTGGATTCTTGGGGTCTCTATAGGTTCCTATTTGTACCACGACAGATTTGCGAGTTAGAACTCGGACAGTGCTAACAATTCACCGTAGGTCGGATCCCCACGCACCGGTCTGGCACCGAAACCCTAAACTGTACTCTTTCTTGTCCCTCTCTATAAACTCTGCTCATGTGTATTTGTTTTGCCTATCGCCGGGGTGCCTATCGCTTCCGTGAAGGTACACCGGCACTACCGGGAACCTCCGTGGCTGGCGGCGCAAAAAGACGAGCCATCAAACAGTGATGAGTTATTTGCGGCTTTACGTCCGCCGGGGTTACTGTCGCGCTACGCAAACGATGGCCCCGAAACGGCTGGTCTACCACCGACTGGGACCCGGCTTGCTGGAGTGGCGGCCGAGAACGCGTCCACAACGTTCACCGGGGATTGGCGTGCGGTTGCTCCGGTCTCGTCGCTGGAGACCGGCTCTGTTCCAGCTCGGCACGGTTTCACGGTACAGATTTTAACAGGAGTAAACGCTGCCAGCACCCGACACCGTTCCGGTACGACAACTCCCAGCCCAGCGCGCGACTGGTGGGACCGTGTGGAATTGGGACCACCGGCAGATGGCGCTACGGTGCCGATGCAATCTGCTCCAGATACCGTTCCGACAACGACGACGGCGGCGAGTCAGCTGCTGCACCGGTCCAAACGCAAGCGATGCCGCCAGCAGCGACGAGCTAGGTTTACGAAAGTTCACAACCAAACGGTTCGCCGGTGGACTTCTTTAAAGTGCTGCGCTTCAATCTCGGTCACCGCTGGGGCTGCCGATGATAATGAGAACATTTTCGAAATTGATGCCCATTATCCACTAACCTGATTTGATGGGGATATGCAACAGCCACCAGCCTCAGCCTGAGCACCGATACGCTAGCCACACACTGTTCAGTTCACTTCCTAGGCGTCGTCGGGAGGCACCCGGGATTCGTGAAGCAATGCATGGTGTGGTGTTGGCACATCCTTCTCCGAAGTGTTCCAAAACCGGTGGCAAGTGCAACTTTATCGTGTGCGCGACTCGCATAACTGCCATACGCTCACTGCGATTATGTTCACTTATTTTCAAATATTTATGTCCCGAGAGGAGCCGGTCTTGCCACCATTTAGGCTCATAAAATTATCACCCTTTTTTCGCAACTCTAACAATGGTTCAACAGGTCCAACTCACTAGCTTAACCTCTCGATAATGGACTGCAATGGTGTTGGGATGAATGTGTGTAAACTAAACCAGCGATCGTGATGTGCTAAAAGACTAAACTTCATTCGTCACCCAAAGTCACCCACCTCTCGTCACACTCGACACCCTCTCTGACACTAACTTTGAGCCGTGCAACCAATACTTCATGACAGCAGACAGCGCTAGGTTCGCTAGCTTTTTCATATACCGTTCCGTTCTCTGTTTCTTCACGTTCTCTTTCAGCAGATTAGTCCCCTAAGATTCATCCAGATTTTTGTGCGAAATCTTTGGTACAATCTAAAGCACGCCATTTTGTATCACGTCTCATCGGTATCGGCCAACTACTCGCTCTATAAACCCAGCTACTAGAATAAAGTCCATCCATAAAAGCATTCAAGCAGTTCGCGCGTTTTGTAGTCCAATTAGCACGCACTAACTAACGGTGGCGTTAGAGGAAGCCTTAGCTGTGTTCTAATACCGTAAACAATGTCTGTACTAAAACAATGGGGTGTGTACTAAATGCAGGATGGTTTGTGGAGAACTGAAACCATTTCGGTCAGGTAAGGCGTAATCGAATGACGAATGACAAAAAGGTAAGCGCAAACAGTAAGTAGTAGTTCTTCGTTTGGTGTGTGGTGTGAACTTGATTTGAGCCGTAATTAGTGATAAGTTCCTTGACCGGACGACCCCGTCACCAACCGCTGTTTGACTATCTATCCCGCTGGACCCAATGTTCTCCACCAGTTGTGGGAAGTGCATCCGGGCGGTAGAGCCGACAGATGACAGATTTGAGTGAAAATCCACTCCGCGATCGACGATGCTTACCACATTCCCCCACATCCAGCTCTAATCCGGGTGTACTTCAAAACCGCATGCAACGAGCGGCGTTCCTCCTGCGGGAGACCCTCTACACTAAGCATATTAACAAGCGTCACCCACGATTCCTATTTGTACAGTCCCCTTTCCCCGCTCCACCGACTGATCTGCCTTCTGTGAGCTTCTGACAGCTACAGGTCCTCTGAACCACACTCCACGCAAAACCCGTGCGGATTTACGTTTGATACTCACTTCTAAAACCGTAACCCGTTAATTGCAGGTAAAGGTTACACCTGATGGCAATAGTTTGCCAAAGCCTCCAGCTAACTCCAGCACAAAACTGCCAAGCCGCCTCGCAAGTCTATCTTCCCTCTCCTCTACCGCTGCACTAGCTAACGAACTCGGTCCCGACGGCGATGGTATCGGAGACCCGGAGCAGTCGGAGGACGATTACCGGGAGAACGAGGTGGAGCTGGATGAGGTGCAGGCGGCGACCAAGGTGGCAATCGCCAAGGAGACCCAGATAGATCCCGTCTCGTCCGGGCTGACCCAGAGCCGCATCGAGGTGGAGCCGCCGAACCATCGGGATCAGGTCGCATCCGGTGGTGCGGTGACCGTCTCGATCTTCAGCGCCCTCTCCGAGATCCTTTCGCAGCCAACCGAAAGTTTACAATTTTTGTCCTCCAGCACCGATGCACCCTCTTCGTCTTCAACTACAACGAGCACCTCTACCACTACCACCACCACCACCACCACCACCACAACCACCACTACGACTACTACACCGCCTCCTCCACCAGAAATTTTTAGTAGCAAGTCCAACGACAAGGTACTGGAATCACTGGCCGCCACGGCCGACGCCTCACCCTCCGACGTACCGCCCGTGAGCGTGGGCGATATGTCTGTAAATACTCGCTATCTGGAGCCCGCTGGTAACCCGATTGTAAATAAACCCGATCTAACCACCTCAACAACCACCGCAAGCACCCCGATCGCGGAGGGGATACCGACGACCGCGAGGCTGACCGAGGCCCCGGCCGACGGTCAGTCGACGGTTTCGGATGAAATTCTCTCAACACCGGCCACTTCCCCGTCCGACCGTCAGCACGGTGATCTTGACAACGAGATTGAGAACCGCATCCCGACGGCGGACGCGGACGATGATGTTGGGGAACCCGCCCGACTCGGCAGTACCGTCACCGGGGGCCACTTTCTTTCCACTGCCTCGCCGGGCGAGTCACTCGCAGGTCAACGTGAAGAGCAAGATCCTGATGACGTTCCTTTGTTCACCACACAGAGCCCCGGAGTGCCGGTGGAGTCGACGGCGACGGTGACCTCGGGAACGACACCGACACTACCACACACTACTACGACTGAAGCACAGGACGAATCGGAAAACGCTATCACAATTACTGCTACTGCTACTACTACTGCTACTACCGCTTCTACTGATATCCGTGCGGTGACGAGCGTGCTTGCTGGTGACGTGACCACCAATAACTCGGTCGAGTCGGCGACGGAGCGTGTCTCCGTAGTCACTGCTTCCAACTCTGATGCGCTACTAATCGCCGGTTCAGCTTCAACCACATTCATTCCGCCAGACACCACCATTTCGCATTCCACCCAAGAACCCCACGTCACCGCCCATGTCCATCCCACCTTCCATCCAACCGATCACCCAGCAAGTCCGGAGGAGGAGTCTGCCCAATCGGTGACTGCCTCAGGAACCACCGCCGACGTAGAGATCAGTTCAACACCCGCAGCCGCTTACACTAATCATCGGTACAACTCGGACGCCAACGATCCACGCCCTTCCCTGACCGCCAGTCCGCCAACTGTCACGACCGTTCCCAACAGAACACCACCACCCGACACCACCACCACCACCACGATCACCACCACGATCACCACCACGATCACCACGAACGCTTCCATCACTGATTCGGATCAGACGACCTCCACCGCGTACGTTACGTCAGCACCAATGACCGTAAGTAGGACAGAGCACCCATATTCAAGCGTTTCCGATGACACCACTCGCCCGCCGGCTCAGGTCGGGTCCGCCGAATCTCCCGAACCTACCAACGACGAGTACCGTCCGAGATTCAAAGTGCGCATACCGATCCTGCCCGCTGGCTTCGGCCACCACGGTTCCACCGAGGGTCCCTCCCGGCTCCCGGTCCCAGCTACTTCTTTCACCCCGTCCGTGCCGGTGACTCTGCCTAGCACCACCACCATTGGCACCACCACCACCACCACAGATTCCCCCACGGCAAGTACGGCGAGAGCCCGATCGCGCGGGCTCGTCGTCTACGGCATCCTGCCGAACAATACCGTGGTGAGGCGCGTGATCGGCGGCGAGGATGAGGAGCGGGCGGCCCAGTCGACGACGGAAAGTGGGCGCATCGTGTACGGCATCTTCCCGAACGGTACCGTGGTGAAGCGCTACCCGAACGGGACGATCGTGCCGGAGCGGACCGGGAAGCGGACCAGCGCGGTCGAAGTCACTAACATTGATCCGCGCGAGCTCCAGAATCCGAACAGTGCCCTGTACCGCACGACGGACGCACCGCCGCTTGTCTTGAGCACCACTACTACCACCACCACCACCACCAGCGCTTCCACTACCAGCACGTCGCCGTCCGCCATTCTGTACAGTTCACAGGCCACTGTTCTGCCACCTCCTAGTACCACTCTCACTACCACAATGCATCAACCTACGGTACTTGAACATCCCTACTCATTCCGCAGCTCATCCCCGCGCTGTAGGCCGCCAAGCCCTCCAGTCTATCTAGAGTCTATCCTGCATCTCTGGCCTCTGGCCTAGCACGTAGATACGCTTCTTCCGTTCGGCCTGCCCACGGTCTCCAAAGTGGGTCTGCATGTCGTCCAAATTGAACGCCTGTTTAGGGCCTTGGGTTCTCTCCGCTAGCCACTACTACTGCTGCTGCTGCTGTGTGTTTCTGTGTAGATAGAATTCTTCCCTCCGTTTGCCTGTCTGCTTTTGCACGTAGAATGTAGAAATCAACTGCTTCCAATTCCATTCGGTTAGGACCTTCCCCCATAGGGTGGCCTTGCTTAACCGTGTGCTTTACAACTCACAGGGTACCACGACTATTATTGAAATATTGCGCAAGTACAACGAGGAGAATCAGTTGGACGCGAAGGTGAAGTCGGACAACGTGTTTAGCTTGGCGGCGGCCAAACAGAAATCGTCCCGTAATCTGAACGAGGACGGAACGACGACGGCCAGGAGCCGACCACCAACAGTAATCGGGAGCGCTACGGTAAGAAGGTTGCCCTCTGAGAAAGCAATGCCGGTATATGGTAAGACTTTCTGCCTTTCAGACCGAGAAACCTCGCGATGAGGTTCGCGTGGCACGTCCTAACGCACCCGATTTGGTATACCGCTGGAAACCGCCAGCGCCACCGAGTACGACGGAAGGTGGAGAACGGTTGGATGCAGTGTCTTCGACGACGGAGCCCAGGTACACGACACTGGCAGCAACCCCGAGTGTATCGGAGAATACCGTTCCGGACATGACGGGCGTTGGCAAAGGAGCGAATGGTTTCGTTGGACTAGAGCTGGACAGTGGAGAAGTGTCCTTCGATGCACCGCTGAACCCAGATGTTTCGGTCGAAAATGATGTCAATCAGCAATCGAGCAGTCCGGTAGTGGATAAGGGATCGATCAAGAAAGAGGTACCACAGCTGTCCCTGCCGCCAAGTGCTACCGTGTCCTCTACAATGGTGCCTGTGTTGACTACAACTACTCGCAAACCCATCGTCACAAGCCGGCCGACGGCAGCTTCCACTACAACACCACGGCCAACTACAACAACCACGGCACGGACTACTACCAGCCGAACTACTACCACACGCAAACCCTCTACTAAGCCCCCCTATTCATCGACCACACAAAGAACGCGTACCACGACCTACTCGGATCAGGAAGATTTGGCGTTTCTGGTAAGTAGAACGGCTGACGATGGAACCCTCGAACGTTGGACTAACCGTGACTTGGGCTGGCGTGCCGATTCCAGCGACAGTTGGCCCGATTCTTGAACGTTGGACAAACACCCTCCACACGGAAGACGACGAAGCGGCCAACTACAACTGCCAAGCCTACGACCACGACCACGAAAGCGACAACGACCACCAGTACCACCACCACACCGAAGCCGACCACGGTGCCCAGCCTGAGCACCGTTATCGTCGAGAAGGACGATCCTGCGTTCCTGAACGACGTGGTAAGTCGGCTTATCTGGACCCAAAATCTTAGCGATAATCTTTTCCCCTGACTTGACTTTCCAGCGGAAGTTTCCCGACTTTGCGACTCCAAACCCGCTGGTCGATACACCGCTGGCGAACCGAATTCTTCAGCTGGCTATCCAGCGTGACCCGAAAAGTATCGCCCGGCAGCCGCTCGCCACGGGCAATGCGTTTGCCACGTTCGATAAGGCACTGCCGTCGATCCCAGAGGTGAGGGAATCCTCGACGACGACGACGACGACGCTGTCACCGGCAGAGATTGAGAAGACGAAAAAGCAGCTCGACCGGGAGCTGCAGCAGTACAACAGTGACCTGAAGCTGCTCTCGAATCTGCTCGGGCGTCCCATCAGCGAGAAGGACATACCGAGCCTCACGAAGCAGCTGGGTGGCGGTGGCACCCGCCCACTGGTGGCCACCGTTCCGACGACGACCACATCGACGACGACCCGTCGACCGACTGCCACGCCCGATGGGGAGCTGCTGAAGAAGTTGCTCCTGACGCAGCAGCAACAACAGCACAACAGCAGCCCGGCGGTCATCGAAAAACCGGACTTTTACGGTAAAACCAACGAAGCCATCCTGGCGGCGGTGCTGAAGCAGCGCGGGATAGGCCCATCGAACACGAACGGCAACATCGAGGACATTCTGGCGCAGATCGCACCCGAAAGTGCACGGCCCGTCCCATCGTTGCCACCCATCATCATTACGACCCCGCGCCCGACACCGCGAAGGACGAGACCACCGCAGCCTCCGCCGTTGCGTTCGCAGAATCCCATCCTGGACGGGCTCGGGTGGTTGTGGCGTGAGTGGCAGGCAACGGCACCGCAACCGAATCGCCAACGGCAGGCGGCTAACGGTCCGGCCGGCGGTGGAACGTTCGGACTGAGCGGTGGAGTCGGTCTGGCTGGTGGTGCTGGCGGCGCAAGGACGGCATCGCTGGCGCAATCGTATCGCGACGAAGGACTCGATCCAGATGCGGTACTTCACGGTACAACCACCCAGCGCCCCCCAGGTACTAACGAGCCGAACTTTCCCCATTCCAGAAACCCATAAACCCCAGCGTTACGGAGGAGGCCCCATCGTTGTTCGGTGGATTTGGCATCAATCCCGGCGGGCAACTGTTGAATGCGGCCATCGGCGTGACGCGAGCCGTGTCTCAGTTCCTAGGCGTTGCGCTACAGGTACGTAGCCGGAAAGTTTCCGCCGCCACCCCGAAATGGCCTGCCCCATTTACATGTGCTTCCCTCCCCCCGTTTTCCCCGACAGGGTGCTGCCAAGTCGTTCACGTCCGCCTTCCGTCCACCGGCGGCCGGAGAAGAGCCGGCGGCCGATGAGCTGAGCTACTACCGGCTCAGCGGGAGATAATGGACACCGAGGGTGTGTGAACGGTGTAAATGATGTGTACACGGGACCCGGCAGCCCGGTGGCGTAATGTGCACCGCACTCAAATCTCTTCTACAAGGACCGTTGCTCAACGGAGGACACGGTACAAGGCAGACTAATTCAATTATCTGACTTTCTGCAGACGCAGGGAACTAAAACAGGTGTACAGAGAGTGGGATAGATAGTTTCTAGGATAACCCGCCCGGGTGGCAGGCAACACACGAAACGTGAACTTATTGATTGATAAGACTGTAACATGTGACACACTTGCGTATTGTATCTTCTATTTATTGGTAGTTTTGCCAGCTCGGGAAGGGTTCCGGACTCGGGAAGAAGTTTAAGTTTTTGGCTAGGCTTCGTCAGTGATAGTCAGAGAGCGCGCGTAGTGAAGGAACTGAAGTGTTAGGAACTTGGTCCTCCCTCCCAGAAAACAGAGGTGTACCGTAATGAAGTAATGCTCAAACAGGCCGGCCGTGGCGAAAAGTAGGATTAGGGCGAACGTGACCCTCGTGACTCAAGTTAGTATTAGCCGTGTGCATGTATGCGTGTGTGTATGTGTGTGCCATTTCCGAAGACGGACTTCGGAAACGGCCTATAGAACGCGGTCCCTGGGGGGTGCCGTGCCGGGTCCGTACCGGCTTGAGTCCAGGCTCTTGTTTTAACCTGTAGCATAGCTAGCTGGGGCTGTTGGGTTGGAAAGTGAACTCGATTCTTCTTCGGCGCTCAATTTCATGTAAATAGGTAACAAAGTATAACGTATTATTCCTTGAAGTCTACCTGGATCTGTGTGGAAAGAAACCGTGAAGCCGACCGTGGTCTCTCTCTCTCTCTCTCTTGACAAACTTCTTTATTTTACTTTGTACACAATTATGGACTCGCTCCACACGCGACCTTCCCGGTAGGTACACCGGGGGCGCTTCCTTAACCGTTCCGTTTTTGGCAATTGTGGATTCACGTAGCTGGGACACGGCAGCCGGGTCGGGTTTTCCACGAAAACACGGGCTCCTGACGCCAGCTCCTGCATGGTAGACACAAAACTGTACATATTTACACACCCGGCCAGTCCGAGGCCGGGCGACTGCTTGTTTCATATGCGCTGATCGTCGTAACCGTAGATGAGACTGATGTTGTCCGGCAGCGGATCCATTAGTTCGACTATTGGATCCGCTGGCTTTTGTCAGTCGAGCACGTTCTTCAGCTTCACGTACAGCGAGCAGGACAGTATCATGCCGAACACCTGTATCACGCTCAGCCCCAGCCCGATGGCCCCGAGCAAGATCAAATGGAACTTCAGGTCATCAGTCATCTCGTAGATACAGCCCTACAACGAGAGAGAGAGGTGAAAATCTAAAATTGATCAACCCGCGAGAGGCCACGATGAGGTGGCCCTCTCTCTGAATCGATAGCACGCGAATGGAATTGGATGGTACGCACGGTGTAGTGAATGTTGCTGGGGCCATCACGTAACCCGCACCTCGGCGTGACGGTGATGCAGCACGAGTCCGGCACCAGGCGGCCCTCGGTGGGCCGTATCAGATCTTTTCGCCTCGATCGCAGCCACACACTGTGTCGCCAGTCCTCGAAACGGACGGCACCGCAGCAGGAGAACTGCACGGCCGCGCACGGTCCCGGGGCAGATTTATTTAACGGCCAGCAGGATGGGGATGCCATTCGCCAGCGATGGAGAGCGTAAGCAGGGAACGGGTCCGGAAACGGGAAGGAAGAAAAATGAAACAACATTTAATTACACTCGAACGAGTGTTTGGTTTGGGGTCCGTTTCGGGACACCCGGGACAATACGGACCTCGCGCTGCATACTGTCAATGGCCATCGTTTGCCGCTCGCTTACACCGTAGTTCGCCATGAACGTCGCGTTGAGGCTGTGCTGGAGCTCGGTCTCGATTTGCGTTTCGTACAGATAAGCTAATCCTCCGACGATCGCTTCCAGCAGAAACACAAACAGCAGCACGAACGTATACTGAAAGTGACAGAGAACCACGGATACCGTTAGAAAAGGGGGACAAAAAATCGAATGGGCTCGTATAATAAAAAGATCGAACAGAAGATGGAGCACGCAGGACACACGCAGGAGTTGCGAGAGAGAGGACAACAAATTACCATGGCACTATGGGGAATTCGGTTGGGACAGGCGGACATATTGGGTTTTAGGAAGAATCTACGGACAACATTTTATGTGTAATACACCATTTCAAGTACAATAAATAACGTTTTCCGATCTTTTAAGATGAAATGTTTGGTGAAAGTGAATACGTAACGTAACGGAAGAAACGAGCGCCTAAATGTATGCAATACAATTGCCCGCCCGTTACGCGCGAATCCCGAACCGAACCTTAAGCGTGAAATATTTCCCGAACACGAAAAAGCGCGGATCGATCCCGTTGACAATGGAGGATTTGGGGTTTTTGGCGGCCCTAAAAGCGGATAAGTCCCAACGGTAACGGACGGGCAAACCTGCATTCGGTTTGATTTATTGCGTCATAGGCATGGTGAGGCGGGCCTGGGCCTGGGCGAGTCCGGGGATCACTTATCGGTACGTTTATCATCTCGGACGATTTATCAAACCGGAGACCGTTCCGCTCTGTTGGCGTTCCGGAGTTCGTTCGGACCTCGGTCGGTCGGCAAGAGAAGTCAAAGTCGTGTCGGTTGGCGAGCATTAGGTTAGGTAACGTTGCGTCCAGATCATGACCTCGTGGCATCCCCCCCAACCAGGGCGAGTGACTCGGTCTGTGTATAAATCTTGTCCTGCAGCGAGACTTTGGGATCGATGTAACGGAACCGATTCGCGTTACTGTACACATTTGATTGTTGCAAAAATTAGTTCGGTGCATAACTTCGATTCGATTATTTATGTAATTGCTTTATACGCGATGCGGGCGATGTTTTGGCCAATTCTTGATTCGTCACAAATTTATTGATTCTGTCTAATGGCACCCATTTGCGTCAACAATTAATGTCTAATATACTTGAAAAGGCGCCACTAAAGATCAGTCATTCGATCTTCTTCTGATCTTCGTCCGAGCTCGAGCTGGCAGCAGCAGAATGCATTAATGATAAGCATCGACCCTCGAATAGAGCAGACCAGAAAACCTGGCCGAAACCAGAAACCGTTGCCCATTTGAGATGGTAAACCATTTCGACAGAGGCGCACAGATTGGGACCAAAGCACCCGGACCGAGGCCCGGGTACATTAGCATACGTCAACGTAATCGACGAATCAACTGCCCCCGACGATGATGGTCGATGGTCCATCAAAATCGCCTCTCATCATCGCGCGGTCCTCCTGTGGCAACCAGACCCGCCCGACCGGCCAAAGAACGACGTTCCCAACCGTGGCCAGCGGCTCCTGCTGCTATCGCCCCGAACCGATCTCGCCCAGTTTGCCTGATTTCAATTCCGAATGCGACGCGGCAGCAGCATTAGTCGGGGTAGCAATAAAATGAAAATCGTGACCGCGTGCGGACAGTAATAGAATTTAATTTATAATCGAACTCCGCTACTTTCTTTCGTCCCCGAGTCCCTTCCCCGGTGGATGCCGCCGCCTTTGTTGGGAGCTCTCGGGGTGTATTGTAATTGAACTGGCCAACCCCACTCGGGGGTCCCAACGAGAGGAACGCATGTTCCGACCGATGGGCCGATGGTCACCACGTGACAAGGTGTTTATGGTACGCGCGCGCGTTCGGCAGCCTATGGCCCTCCGCCCGATGAGGAGGTAGTGGATGATGAGACCAACCCGGCGGGACCAGCACCAGCTGTGTGTGTGGGGGGGTATATTTTAGCATTCGAACAGCAAACATTAGCCGAGGCGTGAAACAGCGAATGTTTGGTCACGGGGTGGCCTTCGGTACGCGCAAACACGTATCGCACGCACGTACGGCCGACAGCGAATGTCACATTAGTGCCACCGGGAATTTGAGGTTATGTAAAAGCACTTGCGGGTGGGGGCAAGTGGGCAAGTTCGGGCGCTGGGGCTCGGGTGGGGCCACATAGAATAGAGCGAAGAGCGCGCATAACATTAATTAATCGATTATAAACTTGTCGCTGGGACGTTTAATTGAACATACATCAATGTGATTAATGGTGGGGCCGGGAATTTGGGCACCAAAATGTGGTGGGGTGGGGGGGAGAGTGGACACACGCGGCCGGGGTGATTAGCTCCCCGACAGCAGCCGGGACGGAGCGCCGTTACGCACGACTGGTTCTGATCCAATTTCGATGTTCCACTTCCAGGTCGGAGTGGTATTTGACGGATGGTCCGAACGGAATCTCCGACAAATTCACTGATCTCTGAGCAGTGTAGGTTGACTCTCAGGAAATCATTTGTTATCTTTCGGCCCGGTTTACGAGACTGCGCCTATCGAGGGCAGTCCGCGAATGTCCGCGGATCAGACTTCATGTGGAGGTCGTACGGGACACGGAACGACTGGAAAAAATTAGAATCTCCCTTAGGGCATTTAGACGTCAACGTTAAGCCCCCGCAAAACATTTAATTTACTTGATAAAACGAATTGATAAAACAGGGTCCAAAACAGGATAACTTCAGCCATTAACGTTAAACTCACCTCGCTTTAAAATAAGTTTACGAGTGACGGTGATCTTTAAATTAATCTACTTAAGAAACTGAAACATGGCAGATTTATAAGGAGTTTGGTGTGCGGAAACACCGAAAGCATCAAAACTTCTCAGCCTGAAATTAGCATTCCGTTTCACGTAACTTTGCCCAGCAGTTACACTGTTCCGCCTTCCGGCGCCGGTTCTGGCGAAAAGTTTGGGCTTTCATTTACATTAATCATACTCGGCTCACTGGACCACACTCTAAACAGCTTTAAACGGCACCGGCATCGGTTGCTGGAACCCCAGCTGGAAGTTGGTCAAACGCGTGCAGTGAAGGTGATGAATGTGCGCGATCAAGATGGACCAAGAATTTATATGCACCACGGCCCCGACATTTGACTGTGACCTGTGTTGTAGTGGCCGTGGTAATTATTCATCGCAACTCAAACGATCTGCATCAAAGACCCATTTGCGTGAGGTCGGAACGCTGAAGATACCGAAGATGCCGCCTAGGCAATGTGGCCAGGTCGGATCAGATGCCACTTCTTATCGAACGGTTCCGTCTTGAGCCGCACGTTTACCGAGCCGTCAGCATCAGCTGTTCGGCGTTAGTGCTATCCGGAATCAATCGAATGATTAATAATTCATTGCTTTCAACCACAAAGCCGCAAACAGCTGCGAAGGAAGGAAGTTTGACTGCAAACCGGCTGCACGAATATTTATGAACGTCGTCATTGGAAGCGAACATCCCGGAGTTGGAGCTGGAGTGATTTCGGATTTTTTAATCGGAATCGTGAGATTGTGGGAATATTTGGAATAGTTCACCAAATGGCCTTCAGCCGCTTTCGTGAATAATGTGGTGGAATAATGAAGGTTTCGGGATTACTTTTGAATTACTACTCTAGGCAAAAACGATACTTACTATCAGCAGCACGGCTCGCTGCTCATGCCAAACGCCACAGCATCCCAGAATGCCTCCGGCCACTGCCAGTACGCCGGCGGCCAGCAGAGCATAGGTTCCGATGGCATAGTTCGTGGTCGACAGGAGCGATATGTACTGATGCTTCCAGAGCACAGTCCACAGCGTGACTCCGATTATAACCAGGCCCGATATCTGCAACGAACGAATGACATTCAGGCGGGTCAGTTCAGTATGGAAGAATTTAGTGACAAAAGTTCAAAATTTAATTTAGTTTAATTTTAATGTTTATATAAACTAGGCAATTTCTTCTCAAATAGCGTTTCTATTTGGTCATTCGTCATAAGTTAAGTTTGTTATAATTTAAAGTGCTACAAAGTTAACAAAACTAAAAGCTCATGTAAGACGTGTCCTGATTGGAGCCTTTTGCCCTTACCTAGTGGCCTTTGGGCTCTATCACTTTGAAATGCCAGGTAAGATCCGGTAGCGTCTGTTGAGTACGTAAATCGGATGAGTGAACTACCAATTGGCTAATTTGAATGCTTTCTCTCACTTTCAATTAATTCCAGTCGAATCATATTAAAGTAGTTTAATTATATACATTACTTAAAAATAAATTGCATAAAATCAATTACAAGCCGGAGAAGCGGCGATGTCCGATTTTACATGATTAAATCGCACACAGCTTCGGTCCAAACAACTTCACGAGACGATCCGGATGACGATCGAGGCCACAACGAACGTTGTTCAGCTATGTGCCCGAACGGAACCCATTGAACAAATTGAATTGATGGTATTTTAATTGACGGAGCTCCCTACATTTTCCCCACGTTCTTATCTTAACGTTCCCCATTTTTTTTCGGGACTACACTCGGCGTAATCCAAATTTCCCGGTTCTGCGTTCCATGAATGCTGCATCTTTCGGGAATGTCGATTCGACTGTATGCTCGATTTGGGTCGATCCTGTAAAACTGGGGGCCGAACTTCACCCAAAAACGATTTCAACGATTTTTCTCCCGTCTGCTCGGTGTCCAATAGACGTTACAGTTAACGTTTACGGTTCCTGGTGCAGGCGATTGGCGTTCCGACAACGAACTCTGAACGAAGCTACTTTGCAAATGCCCCGCCGCAACACGACTCCGGGCGGGTCTGGATGCGCTCTGGAGGACGCCAATCGAGGCCGTATTGAATTAAGATACAGAGATAAAGATGGCCGACGCCGGACCGGGGCCAGTGTTGTTTGCTTTAATCGGGTCGCTGGCCAACGGTCCGGGACGAGAAAATCTAGAAGATGGGCCGGACCACAGGCTTTCCACGAACTGCCCGTGTGTCATCGATTCTGCCGCCGGTCGTAAAGCACATAGTGCTTATGAAACTGGTGTGTTACTGGAGAGGGCCTAGAGGTTCGTGATGGTACAGTATTTACAGTTCGTTGCGTTGCCGCCAGAGACTTTCAGCCATCTTCGGATCGGACCCCATATCGGCCCGACCGTATCCAATCAATCGAATACTATTAGGATAATAAACGTTTACATTCAAATACAAGGACCGGACTGCGATCGCAATTTCGAAACGAACCCAGAAACCTAATCGCTCTAGCCAAAGACGCATCTTGATAGTGCCAAGCATTGGCCGTAATTGCAAACAGTTTGCGTGCCATCTGATATCAGGAAAAGCTCCGGTCGCCTTCAGTCTAGACTATTCCGACTCTACCACTGAATGCCTAATACTTCAGTAAAGTAACAAGCATCGCAAAACAAACAAGTGAGACTTTATGCGACCGGTGCTAACCGAAGCCGTGTTTAATTTCTATTAAACTGTTGATATACTGTATTCACAGTGACTGGTTCCAGTGGATTTTCCCACGCCGGAGGCTAATGTAGCATTCCCAAAGCACCAACCCACGAACCTGGCATCGAGTGGTCGCCCGGAAGGCGCAACCCAGCTGGGCTCCCCAAATTAGGTGCTAATGATTCAGAAAAATAGCATCAGGCCCCTGGGGTGTGTACTTTTCGTTTGCATCGACATGCTTTCTCGATAGCCGCATGCGTTTCGGGGGCCGAAGGCTCATAGACCAGCCCAGCACAGGTACCTGTGTGTTGACATTGATATGTTTACAATTTACCACAAGTGTACTTTGCGACTACGCCAAAGGACACATCTACGGTTCAGTGGCGGACGGTGGATCCGATCGAGGTATCGAGCAAGTTGACCTCTCTGCTGTGCTACGAGGCTCGTCAGAATGTAATAATATTATATTCCACAAACAATGCCTCAGTTCTATGCGCCAGCCAAGTGCCAAGTGATAGGTTAGTTATCGATGTGCTTGTCTATTCGAGTGCTGGAATACTATTGATGGAACTGATGGAACTGGAACAATAATTGATTGTTGAATACACTCATTTAAAGGTGAGAGTGAGAATCGATGCTTTTCGGTGAAATTTACTGCCATAAACATATTGGTCTTGGCATATGGTCGTAGGGAAAAGTGAGTTGTATTCGGCTTGTGTGTTGATTTGGACTTCGTAGGGATCCTTGTAATATTTCAGCAATATTATCTATTTGTTATCTATATCCTTACAATTCAAAACTTCGAAATTTTATACGAAGTTACTATTTTATCCTGCAGATTTATCAACATTTTAAACATGAGAGAAAATTATTTTCATCTTCCATGTTTCTTGCAAAATCGTGCATTGAAAGTGTCTTGTTTCGTTCAATCATCCTGAAAGTTTTTCTATAGTTTGCAACTGGATTCTAAGCACGGATCACCGTCAGCCGCATTTGTACTGACTGCGGCTAAGTGTTGCCGTTTCCTTTAGCCTGATAATGGTTATAATTTGCTTGGCTTTTTGTTTTGCAAGAATTAATTTAGGGAATAATGTTTTCAAATGCTCAAAATGTAGAATGAAACGTAAAACCTTCTTTATATTAAGACGGGTTGGAAAAAACCATAAACACACTACAACCTGTCTCAGTCGACGGAACATGCACAGGATGCCGATGCCGGGCCCTTAATCGATTTTGCATTTGGCAAACCTCTTGGCACCCGAGCCCAGCTGGCGCAGCAGAATGCCAAAGCCATAAACCATGCGGTTAGCCACCACAACCTCAGGCCGTGGTCGCACACACGACTCGTGCAGCCGGCGTACGTTGATAAAACCGCAGGTCAATGAAGAATCCAATTTAGTCGGGGAATCGGAATAATTCATCGTAATTGCCCCTCAATGGATCCGAGTGACAAACAAACGGTTCTGCATGCCGGGCCCAAGTAAATTGCCGACCCGGCCCCCGGTGGTGATGCATTCCAGACCTCGCATGGGCCGCAGCATTATAATGCTGGTAATTCATCAAAAGGCTCGGCAGTGGTGCGGCAACACCACGACGCAGCACCGGGACACGACACCAGCGCACGCGCCACGCTCGGCCGGACGGGCACGTCAGAGGGACTCTGGGTAATAGCAGTGTGCGGGACTTACTTCAAGTGGAAAGTAAGATCGATTCGAATCTCGGCTTGAATGCACCATCCCGCATGCACGCTTACGTCAGCAGGGTCGGCCCACGCCCCGGAGGACCGGTTGGCGACGGCGGTTCAGATCAAGAGGCTAAAGTCGCGCGGCCACCCGCCACCAGATGCCCGCGGAAAAGGGTCTGCTGCTGTTGCTGCTGCTGCTGCGATTGTAACTGATTAGCGTCCGCCGGAACGAGCCTCTCGGCCGCATCTGAAAGGATTGATATCGGCTTGGGAGTGCCAGGCGCCCGTTTGTCACAAGTGCTGCCACTCAGAGCGAGAGAGAGAGAGACCACTGGCAAGTGGTTTGCTTTGCTTGCTTAAGTATGCTACCAATTAACGACGGGCGGCTTTTACGCGGTCCGCGGGTTTCTGGCAGGCCAAGTGATCGATACGTGCGCCTTGCGCTGCGTACTGTTACTTTAACTAGCCGATGTTCCGCTTTTTCTCGCTGAACTGTAGCAGAAGTCAAAGATGGTTCAATGTACGGGAAAGACGAATAAGAGCTATTGCAGGCATGAATTTCATTTTAATACCTTACAGCTTCAGTTTCAAGAGTAGAGTAACACACGAAACTTTGGTTAAATTTCTCTTAAATTTCATTGATATACGAATACAACATTCGAATGATTGGTTAACGTAAGTTGTAGGTATAATTTGAGAGAGCCATATGGGAAGCAAAACAATAAACAGTTTCACTTTAATGCAATTATTTGATAGTGTGAAACCCTAATTCAGAATACTATTGTGGCCAAAAAGTATCGGGAATTCATTCATAACTCAGGAATTTTATTCTTCTGTTCTAATTATTCTTCTAAATTCTTGTAAGCACCATTTAAATAACCATTTGTTTCATGTGCTGTCTCATGTTTCATGTGTTCATGTATTCGGCTCTTATGTTAACTATTGACCGTAAAAAGTATCCAGGGAGCGGCCTCTTGAGTTTAGCGATTGGCCAGAAGTCATATAAAGCTCTAGTCAGGCTCATGTGGTGGTACACAGCCGATACAAACCCTAAAATGTGATTTTCTTTTAACAGTTTGGCTCTATTGTTAAAGGATTCATAATGCACCGCACCACGATAATCGAAGACAATCGGTTCCTGGTATTTTTCGGCCATAGCATGCTAAAAAAAGGCTTAAAAAATGAATTATATTAATACTTGTTTTTCACACTAGACTAATATAACAACAGACGTACTTTGAAAGATATCAATATTTGGGCTGTCATATTCCCTGTCTAGGAAATTGTGGAACTCACACATAACTGATTGCTTTGCATTTCCTGGTATTATTTGATTTTAAAGGTGCTACACGCAAACTCTTGTGAGCGACGTGTAAAACTTTTTGCCGGATTTCTTAGAAACTATCGCGGAACATTTAACATGTAAAACACGTGCAATCGGTTGTTCCCGCCCAAGAACTTGTGAGATAAAAGTAAGCCACCCGAGTCGTTGCATGATAACCGAGTCGCAGAACGGAACGGAACGTTCACACACCGATCTACCCAAACCGGGGCCATTTTCCAATTCGTTTTCGGTGGAAGAAAACGCGAAAGAACCAAAACTTGTCTATCACAAAGTCAAACAAACGCACCGATCCGTAATGTTTGGATAGGTTTTATGGTTGGCATGTTCATAAATTCCGCCCAGTTTTTTTCCCACCCCGGAAAGTAGAGTAAAGCAGAACTGGAGCTCTGGCACATTCCTAGTCGCCTAGTACTGTTTGTACTGTCGTAGGTACATCCTATTTGCTTTGGAGTTTTATGTCGACAGTTTTTTTTTTACTGTGATTAGGTCTCGGTGACTCGGTCTGACCGTTGACGCCAGCGGCCACGTTCGGAACATGCTATATTTCACTTAACATGCATATTGATAGTGAAGCGAACGTATCCGTTTTTTTTTTAATTTTAAGAATCAAGAAAGAGAGAAAGCCCCGCAACCGTGGGGTGCTCTACTGTGCTGGAATCGGGCCATGGCCAGCATATTTTTATCGAAACTCGTAGCTCGTATCATTGACAGATATCGAATACGGTACGGTTCTGCACCGAAACCGAGCACCATCCGTGCGCGGGCGGCATCAAACATCGAATATGAATTTCTTTTAAATTGATCACGACTCGGCGGCGGCAGCCGTGGAGCATGATTTAAAGAAATAAAATTAGTCAATTCGGTAGGGAGGCCGCCAGCAAGATTCATCACGTGGCTTAGAAGTCAAAGTTTTTATGAGTCTTGCTTTTTATTGATAATGTAATGCTAATTCGTTGAGTTTTCGTGTCTTGCCCTTTGTTCCGCTGCGTTGTTGATCGTAGGAAGACCACGTGCCTCCGAAATTAAGCGTTCCGATTGGGACATTATCCCATTCCACATTCAACGCACAGGTTCGAACCGTGGAAAAATGTTTCGGAATAGAAATGTTTTGTCTTTGAATAATAAGGCTTTCGTTGTTATTGTAAGTAGCGCATAAATTCAATTTTACATTGGTACATAGCTTGCTTCAAGGCCTCAAGAGTGTGTTACGTTGCTGCAAGATCATCAACTAGAGCCACGGGGCAGCTTCGCTTCTAGCGTCAAGATTGTGCCATTCGCACGATTCCACGAACCGGTGTTATGCGTGGGTATGAGCATATTTTACCAATTCTGCGGTAGCCCAACCGTGGGCCGGTGTGCGCTTCGGGCCGACAAAATAATAACCCGAGCCCACGAAACAAACGACGTATGTTTTTTGGCGGGGCCCAAACCGTCGCGGTACTTCATCCTTCACGTCCAACCTTCGTCGGGGCCAATCAAAAGCCTTGGGTAGCCTGGACGATTCAAGAGGCTCTTCTAATTTATTCAAGTGCTCTTCTGAAGAGAGATCTGCGAGCAAGCTCCCAAAATAGACGGCTATTTTGGGGCCCTTTTTTCACGACTGCACTCCATGTTCTATGTTAGAAAATGGGCATTGTCACGATTTTAATGGCTAAGTGGAAGCGATTGCCTCAGCATGTTTTTAGATCGGGATGGCATCGTTGATCTTTCAATGTCCGTTTCACAATTATGCATCCAAAAGATATCCCGAACTGTGCGACAGGAAGATGATTCTTGTAAAATGAATAGGATTTCTGCCAACAACAGAAAACCAACAAAAATATGTTTGTGCCCATGTAAAGGATTCATTGCGAAAGCGGAATCAAAAGACGCTCACTGCCGGACACAATGACTTGAGTGAAAAGCCTTTCACCGGAGTCGGAGAAGTTGGGCTCCCGAAACGAGTTACAGGCGGTGGGGAAAACAGGACATTTCAAGATTATTAAACGACGCGTCAAATGTGCCGTATCTTCCGCTTATTGCGCGCCGCTTTGTTCCCTTCGAAGCTCGCTTCTTTGAAGTGCACGGAAGTGGCATCAGGCAAGCGTTGGAGCGCATGCTGCACAAAAACATCGGTGCACCGCGGTGCACTCAGCACCAGGAACGCATTCGTTGACGGTGCATCCAGTCCAGTGTTCATCGAGTCATCAGCGCCCATCATAAAGATGTTTGCCCGACCGGCTACGTGCGCCCGACAGGACCCGGGCACGAGAAGGCACTCTGGACTAGAAAGGCTCCGCGTGAAGTGGCTCCGTCTCCGCTGACGGGCTGTCCGTGACGAAAAGCTCGGATATTTCTGCGGAAATATGGGGACGTAAAATTCATCAGACACGCATAAAACGCTGCGCCATCGCGCTGCCAAGGAGAATGCTGTTGAATGCTGACTGACCCGTTCGTCGTTCGTTCTTTTCCTTCCACCTCTAGAAAATTGTGCTATTCGAAAGCAAGCATAAAACAGAAATAGCACACGAAACGCTACGTTCAAGTTGTATTGAAGCCATCTGCTGAGAAATTGGATGCAATTCCATGGTTTGTCCCTTCGCTGATGGTGGTCTGGCATTCGAAATGGTATTCTTCTATTTTTGTAGTAAATTTCAAGATTTTCTAATTGGTTTTACATGTCAGTAGGAGATTCCGGCACTGTTTTATTTGTTGCAGAAACACGATGTGGAGCATAAAACGATTGGTACATTGAAAAAAAAACTTTTTCATTTAAAAAAAAAGATATTTTGAATGAGCCGTTGCAACATTTTATGTAATGTTTGATCTGTCTTCAGGCTTATATAATTTGGTTGTCTCATTTACTCGTTTTTACTTTGCTGATGGTGTTTTTGCATTTAAAATGTAAATTTCTCAAATTTCCAAAATAGTTTTCCACTCTCGTAGAGATCTTGTTTATTTGAAAAGCTAGCATAAAATTAAATTATAGTTTAGTGTATGTTCTGCCTTATTTCGCTCTCTCATTTGTTCGTTCGTTAATTATCTGACTGCTCATGTCGAGAGTGTAATGGTCGCGTTATGGACGTCCAGCAGCCGATTTTGCTGGTGTCTCGAACGGCTAATGGCATTTTGTGTCATGTTCAGGCAGTTGCAAAGACTGATTGTGGGCATCCTAATTCCGAAAATTACACCGAGTGCCTTTTTTGAAGTTCTTCAGCGGCCGAGGATTCTATTTTCATTGGAAAGCAATCAAAGCTAATGGAACACGACCCTAAAAATGGCCCAACCAGCCCCGGGCAGACCGCAGCACTATGCGGGCTTAGCGAAATTTAGAGCCATCATAGAGAGGGCCTCACGCGTAGTGGCGTCTCGATTTCCAAATAAAACCTTTCCATTCCGTTTAATTATTTGCTTCACTCGAGTCCCATTGGCAGCAGTTGGGTCGTTCGAAGGCTTCGAAATTGGTCTAATGAATGATGGCAGCAGCAAGTATTTGGCTCGCATTCTCCCGCGAGTCCGAAGCGTTTACCAAAGGGCGCTCGGTGGCGCGTATCGGACACACTGCGGGCGGGTCCCGGTGGTCTTCCCCAAAACATGCACCATAAATAACGGACTGGTCTGGTCTGGCCGCCCAGAGTCGATCGGAGCGGTAGCAATTGGTTAGTAAATAAAAAGCTTTAGTCTTTCGGTACGATTTATGGTTGACTTCCGTTCGGACACGTGGCTCCCGGGGTCGCCCGTGGCCACATCGGGTGTGTCCGGGAATCCCCAGTATTGACGTCTGTGCTGTCACGTAAGCGTAATGAACCGTCCGACGACGCACTGACGTAGACCCGCACACGGTGGTAGATTTCGCACTGATTCCCCGGACGAAACTTCGAAGAACTCGTGCCGCGCGGCTCGGGCCAGGTCCTAAGCGATGAATCTCCCACCGTGGGGCGCTGTTGATTGGTACACTGACGATGCCGGGCCAGACATGGGCGCAGAAAAAGTATAACTACTTTCGGACCAAACACACCAAAACAGAGACCGCACTGGACATCCGCGTGAACTTTGCCATGCCGTGCCGTCGGAGGGTAATAATTCTTCATTTGCTGCAGTCGAAGGCATAAATTAGTGGGTTGGTACACTTTTTGGGCCGTTCCGGGGTCTGACCGGGAAGGGTCCGGGTAGGTCGCTTTCGGTTGGCTGGCCCAGTCACGATCGGTCGATCGGCCGAACGGGCCCATAAATTACACGATTCCGTGGCGCGCTTTCCAACGATGACCGTTAAACTTGTGACAACCATGGTGCTCTTCCCGCTCTGGCCGCCATTCCGTTACGAAAATGGGCTCCGTTTGAGTGAGTTGAAGGAATGCAAAATCGATAGGGGCGAAGAGTGTTTCGAGGGCAACAAGTAACCGTGGATTTGAATTTGTCTCTGTACGTCAATTTAATATTCCATTGCTCGACAAAGACGAAACACATACAAGATGAAGAGAAAGCTTAAATAATCAGCGTTAGGGTGATGGATTAATTTGGTCTTAGTTGAGTTTGCTTGTTTTGAAGTTGAATTCCTCATCGAGCTTCGTTTGCCTTTCGGACAAAAGTATCAAAAGTAACATAAAAGCCAAACATACGCTTTTGAGCATGAATAATGCGCGCTCCGAGCGTCAAGAGCTCCAACCCCGGCGTATTAACAACTCCACCTGTTGCGGCTTCTTGACGCTTTTCTCTCTGGGTTCGTTTACCCAATGGCCGCACCCGTACACTGTAACGTTGCTGTATTTATTTTTCCTCATTTCATATCTTTTCGAACGCGGCCCCCAGATAATGTGCCATATGTGCCATGGTTGGGTGGTTCGCTATGCGTCACTCGAGAGATGAGGCTTTCCGCATTCTTGCGAGGTTGACTTTCGTGTCGAGTAGTGTCTGTCTGAGAGCATGGACGGGAAGTTCCACCCGTCAACCGATGCGAGACCGGCCGGGCCTGGTACGCTGGAGCGAGTACGAATTGCGGCCCTGCTGTCTGAAGTAGTCGTCGGACCCGAGTTGTCGACTCCGAGCGATGATTTCATGAGCCTAGAGGTTGCTTGTTCTCGACCCACCTGATGACGGCGGTGGGGCACACTTCACGTGTGCCTTTTGCGCCGACTTTATGCTTCGTTTGCTTCATAAAACATGCTTCAGAGGAGACTCATCTCTTTGCGAGGCCGCTCCGTCGTCGTCGTCGATGTCGGGGCGCACGAAGTCAGGCGGAAAGTAAACCGGTCACAGCAGCAGCAGTCGGATGAGGTAAATCAAATTTATCGTCATTGTTTAATCATTATTTGTTGTCATAATTACCCGGGCGTCCGGGCAAGCGACAATGAACACGGGGCTCATGTTCTGGCTCATGGCCGCTCGAACCAATCGCTAATGGCAGGATGGCAACCGATGCACGATTTATAGGCGCTGGTGTGCTGGTAGTGGACCTGCGTGGTCCCGGGGCTCAGGACATGGACTTACAACACGGATTACTGTAGCGGATGCTGTACAACAAGTTCAACAACGGGCTGTACCCGGTTCAGCGCATAGAAATCAGATCGGAAACCGGTTACAACCATTACGTCGATAAGCTCGTCCGATAGCAGTTTATGAAGTTGCAAATTATGCAAACTGCCACAGCGTCACAAATGGGCTAGATGCCGTGGGTTTGTCCTCGACCTTCGAGTCCAAGATCCAATCCGTTGCAGTTTAACAAGGCGATAATCAAATATTTGACCAATTTATACTAACAAACTACAAAAGGGTCATGCATTCATCTGTCTTGGCGATCAGTAAATTGGATCACAATTAAGATGGTACGATTAAGCATACGCGTTGGAGGACATGCTCTTCGGCCCTTTGAAGTGTTGTTCAGCTGTTGTCTGTTGCTAATATGACCCACCGATGTAATCGACACCCACATTACACCTGCTCGAGTGATTGTTTATACTGTGCCAGTACGAAGGAATCCCTCTATCCTACGCCTGTCCACTAATCGATGACGCTACCACAGAGCACCATCAGGTGGTGGACTTTGCCAAAACAAACTCCGGAATCGTGTCCTGGATGCGAACCAGGCGATTCGGTGCCGGTCGGTATCTGTTACCCAGATCGATTCATTAGACTCCGAGAGCAGCACTTTATCACCGGCCCGACACAACAACGGAGCAACAAGTCACGAGTACCCAAGAGAGAGAGAGCAGGGCAGGAGTCGCCGCCCAGTGTAATGGGGCGAAAGATGGTGTTGTGGTAGGAAAATGATACTTCAACGTCTTCTGGAATCGAACAGAATTCTCTAGACTTCAAACATTATCTCAATATCCCAAAAATCCAACCCTCTCCAACAGTGTTTACCTTACCCGGCCAGTGTGAAACGTGAAGTGTTCCATTCTTGGCAGTCGAATAACGAGAGCTATCGATCCTCCACACACCAGACAAAAAACAGGTACGAACGAAACAATAATGACACAGATTCCTAGACCTAGACTTGTTTGTGAGCCGCGGTGAGGTAACGCACAGCGGGTTCCGATCGAACCTGTCACATCTTTATTTGATCACATTTGTAGTCCGGGGCCCGGGGAGTCGGGTGTGACACCTTCAGAAGCCCCAAAAGCCCCTGCCACGGTGACGGCGGTTTTCGTAAGCCGGTGTCGCCAGCCGAAGCAAATACTTGCCCCGGCGGACCTGGTTAGCTTTTCGACAACACCAACGCCTGGATCGAATTTCGAGACTCTTCGAGTAGCGCCCCAATCGATCGGCGGCGTGGGTTGATGGAATAGTTTTCAAGTACAAATCAAACACAGCCAAAACCACATGCCGCTGTCGCTGCGCGGTGGTGTGTCCGTGCTCCGGAACTTCCTTTCCCCCCCCAAACCGGGAACACTGGGTGTGGTAGGCACTTTAGATCGACGACTTGTGCGGGTGCCATCGAGGAGCGGACCCGAAAGAAAATAGTTGCACACAAATGTCCCGATGTTTGTTATCCCGGACCCACCAGTCGTCGTTTGCGGGGTTGCACCCGTTACGATCTCGGTCCGTGGAGGACTGTTTGTGCAGCCGCTTCGTGGTAGAAGTAGTAATCGCCTGTGTACGGCTTTTAAAACGCGCTTGCGGAAATTATGTGCGAACTAACTAACGAAACGGGACACGCCGGTGCAAATACATGTTTTCAAGTTCCGGACCACAAAAAAGGTGGACCGAATCGAAAGCGATGCAACACCCGATACGTGGCTGGGGGTCACCGATGGCGTCCGCAGAACCTGAGGTCCCGACTAGAGAACAGTGTGCTACGGAAGCCGGAACGGAACGGGCGCCGACTGGAGAAAGCGGATCCGTCGGATTTCAGCGAGATCCAATTTTCTCCCAGAGGGCACCGGGTGGCGTTCTGGCGCTTCCGGTTAAATGATAGATTTGACAGGCGGCCCGGGCGCTGTCATTTGGTGCTGATGTGTGTGGCACACGATATTAGAGGGCACGCGGACGAAATTCGATTCGTAGAGCCCCAACACGAAAGTCATAATTGGCACCTACACGTCAGGTGTTGCTGCTGATTGAATGTGCCGAATGGGTCTGTGAGGGGTCTGCACTGCAGATAAAACGGAGGGAGTCGATTCTGGCGCTGGGGCTGTTGTCGCAACAATGCGGTTGTTGCTTACATGCAATTTAAGCCCCGCTCAACCCGAATGAACCCGCTGGAACCGTTGCAATCCATTTCGTACAACGGGGAAACTGTATTTACTAGTGGTGACTTCTTGAAGTAGGTTCTTATTACGTTTTAATTTAGCGTAGATGGTCATATTTCAAACAATGCTGTTTTCATTTTAGCTAACACATCGCTCAATAAGTCCGTAGGATAGCTTATAAAACAACAATATTTTGATATAATTTGTATTTATTCATCAACATAGTCTCCTTTTAAGGCGATACAGTCAGTCCAACGCTTCTCTAACTTTTCGATACCATGTTTGTAGAACGATTTATCTTTCCCTTCAAAATATGCCTCAGTTTCGGCGATGACCTCCTCATTCGATCCAAATCTCTTTCCCTGGAGCATCCTTTTGAGATCCGAGAACAGCCAATAATCGCTGGGGGCCAAATCTGGCGAGTATGGTGGATGGGGCAACAATTCGAAGTGCAATTCATTCATTTTCACCATCGTTTTCATTGACTCGTGACACGGTGCATTGTCTTGATGAAAGAGAATTTTTTTCTTCTTCATGTGCGGTCGTTTTGCGTCGATTTTAGCCTTCAATCGTTCCAACAATGCCATGTAATATTCGCTGTTGATTGTTTTACCTTTCTCAAGATAGTCTATGAACAATATACCATGACTATCCCAGAATACGGAGGCCATAACCTTGCCAGCAGAAGTTTGAGTCTTTGGGCGCTTTGGGCGGCTTTCACCGGCTGGTGTCCACTCAGCCAACTGCCGATTTGACCCAGGAGTGAAGTGGTAGATCCATGTTTCATCCATTGTGACGTAGCGACGAAAGAAATCCTTTTTATCACGGTTAAATAGGGCCAAACATGCCTCAGAATCATCGATTCGTTGTTGTTTTTGGTCCGGTGTTAGCAAACGCGGCACCCATTTCGAACAAAGCTTCCGCATGTTCAATGTTCAATGTTCATGCAAAATGGTAAACACACTGCCTTCTGATATCTTTACAGCCTCAGCAATCTCCTTCAATTACAATTTGCGGTCGGATAAGACGATTTTGTGGACTTTTTGTATGTTTTCTTCAGTAACTGCCGAATTTGGGCGACCGGAACGTTCAGCATCATCGGTGTTCGTACGACCACGTTTAAAGTCACCAAACCACTTCTCAACCATTTGCCTCGATGGAGCAGAGTCCGAATAACATTTGTCAAGCCACTGTTTAGTTTGCACGGTATTTTTTCCCATCACAAAGCAATGCTTAATGAGCACACGAAATTCTGATTTTTCCATTTTTTTCAATTTACAAAAGTTGATTGAATTGTTCACACTGTAACTTGGTAAATAATAGTCCGAATGTCATGAAACTTTGACAGATATCGTTTGAAGGTTGGTTGGTACTGTCTAAAAATCATAAGGATTCTGTATTTGTTTCGCCATCTATATGTCATCCTGCGAACCTATTGAGCGATGTGTTAATGATAACCATTCAAACGACGGTTTTATTTTATTTGTTTGTTTAGAAAAGTCATCAAGTCATATGCCTAAATGACCGGCTTAGAAACTTCGAATATGTACGAAAATCTGAATGTTAAGAGTAATTCGCTCAATCGAGGATCGCACAACATTCAGAAGTAGACATGCAAAAGTCAAATGAAGACGAAATAGTGTCAAAGCATAAGCAGAAGCAATGGCTAGAAAGCTTTAAATGCATGTTGGGTAGCTCACCAACCAACCACTAACATGCATTTATTAATATTTACAATAAGACAGAATTTTATTATTTGTTTTTATATTTTTTGTGAACAAAGTGTGATAACTCAACTATATTGTCAAAAATAGTGTAAGCTTTTAAAATAGGTAAACTCATGTTGAGAAATCCAGAAGCCAATCGAAAAGTAATTGGGAAAATCATTTAGAATTTAGCAATTAAACAGACGGACAACAGAAACATTATTAAAATTATTCTTGAATCAAACCATCATTAATCAGCAGCAAAACAATTGTTATTGTTGTTGTAAATAATAAAATTTTTGGATTTGGTTTTATAGCTTTTCACACCATAGTTTTAGCATTTTAGTTTGTAAATCTGCAAACCTTCGTGTAACGTTCTATCGACCAGTCGGATCATCCAGCTTTAATTATGATACAGCTGTGTTTCACCGCGCTCGTTGGCCGTAAGGTTCGGGATATCTTCCGGGAAGGTTCATAAAATCTGCATGCCGGAGTGGAGGCTTTCCGAAAAGTTTTCCGAACCGACCCGATAGCAACAAAGCCGAAGTCGGGAAGTAAGTGAATAGGTAAATATGAGCCACGGTATGTTGTTGGGAAGAAAATGTTTCCGTCCGTCCGGCCGGCTGCCCGAAGCGATGGGTGTCAAATTGGGGCAAACAGTAGCGTTGTGCGGGTATAAGAAAATTGGCGTCCGCTTCGCGTCCGGAGATTTCCCGACAATAATGTGCGGTATCCCTCCCGATAGATTATCATCCGCTATGGCCCTGCCGTAGCTTCTACTGTCGTTTCTCACTTTGCAGCCGGCGAGTCCAAAGACACCGGGCCCGGGGTCTGCCGCCAAGTGGCACTCTTGAGAAAAATATTTCAAAACATGGGAATACTCTCGATCCTCCTCGGGTCATGCATTCCAATGGTCATCAATTACAATTTGTCAGCGAGTGTTTTAAGAGTCACTTAAACGCACAGAACGAAGGTGTCCCTCGGTGGGTTCCTTCATTCTGATTACGCTGCCACGGACCCTCCGGCTGACTGTTAGAAATTGGGGCCGTCGGAAAAAAAGTCGGAATGCCTACGAGCATTGCTGATGCGAGAGTACATGGCGGGCGAGGATTCGACGTATTTCTGGTCATTTATCTCCAATGTTTATCGTTTCTTTCGCAAAAAAATAAAGGAAAGCCACGGACACTTTGCATTCAGACCATGGCTCAATTTTGGCCCAAGAGGTTTCAACTTCATCTGGCAACATCGGATGATTTGTTTTGATTTCGTGAATTGAAAACATTCACGGGGACCGCGGGACCGAACGGCAAAACATGAACATCCCAAATATGTAGCCACCCGTGGGCTCCGGAATTGTGCTGATGTGTTCCGCTGGTGCCGTTTGACGTTGGATTAGATAAACGACAACTTTATGGGGACCGTTTAGCAAACAGCCGACCGGAGGAAAAGAATTTTGGGGCCCCCGGGCCCCCCAACCCTAATAGGGGCACGTTCGGCGGTGGAGGAGCCTTTCGCTCGAAATGTTTCACATTCTGCATGAGTCAGTCGAATTGAAATTATTTAATATGCCTCGGGCGCTTGGATATCGGCACGATGGCCTTTTTTCGCTCTCTCTTTCTCGTTCGTTTGATAGGCCGCAACTGTCAGGCGCTAGCAACATGTCAGATTAAAAAAGGCTTGAAACCAGTTCCAATACTCCGGGTGTCCCTCCGTGGCCAAGAGCGGCGCTGTCGAGCGATTGAGTGGCTCGACACGGGGAAGTGGGCCAAAAACACAACCTCTAACTCTCATGCGGACGAGCAAAGGGGTTCAGAGGTTCTGATTTATATGCTGGCCAATATAAGTTGGGATGAAGTTTAATGGCAAAGGTTGGAAATTTTATTAACTCCTCTCTCTCTCTCTCATTTGAACGTACTTCAGCAAAACGGAAAGTAATCAGTTTGGTAGCGAGTTCATATCACTATCGTTCATAGCTCAGATCTCCGCACATTAAGCGCTTAGATTAGAAACGCGTCAATCGTTGAAATCGTTGCGTGCGGAGTTTATCTGTTGGCAGTCGGCAGATGCTCTTAAGCTAAAGAGAAATTTAGTAAATTCAGAGCTAATTAGCGAAAGCTAATGGCAGCTCATTAGACGTAGTTGCGCAGCTCAGCAATTAGCACCGTGTCTGTCCGAATCGCAAAGCTCCTGACACAAGCTGAAACCAACTGTCGTTTCACTTTGGCAGCCAGCTCGGTACTTAGGGAATTTTGCAGACTTATCTGGTTTCATTTGCCATTAAAATAAGGATTCCAAGGTCAGGGCTGCAAGGGCATAAAGTACCTTGTCCATACCTTTTTCAAATCAAATTCCGACTAGCTGGAACGTTTTCATTTTAGACTGTATTCGGTAAGGTGTGATAATTCATCAATAATATAAATTTTAAAATTTGCCGATATTTTGAACCAGAAAACATGGGTCGTAACTGTAACCAAAAGGCATTTGAAAATATTTTTTCCTGTATTAAATCTAAAATGTTGAACAAACAAACCACAAATGGTCTGAAGGAACGGAAATGGAACAGTATGGTTTCAAAATTGTAATAAAGAGTAATTGATAACGCTCTAAAAGGGTAACGAGTTTTGGTTGGTAAATATTTACTTATCAAGTCTACCGTTGGGACCATGCACGGTTCCGGAAATGATTTGTAAATGTTGTTCATCGATAAACCACAGATGTTCGATTCCGATGGAGTAAAACGATTTCCCATAAAATAATGGCAGATCATAGTAAAAAATAATGAAGTGAGAAAAACACTGCCCAATTTGTTTCGATTTTTTAGAAACAACTGTCCTAAAATTGCCAAGAATTAGAGTCCAATGTAGTCCAAGTCCAAGACTATATCCAAATGCACAATTTTGAGATCCTTCAAATGGATTGTAATTTTATTGTTACAATTTTAAACTATTTAGGTTTTTATTTTAAGTTCGTCTTTCCTAATGTTTTGTTTGTTTAACGGTTCAATACATTAGTTTAATAGTTTCTGCGGGAATTCGCATAAATAAATGCAGCATAAAAGGTTGTTTGATCCCTTTGAAACAAATCACCGTTTTTAAATAAACGTTTAACTGCGATACTTAAATCCAGACTGTATTGTTTCGCCAACGACAATCACGTGTCCGACCCGACGCGCAAATACTTACCAAAAAGATGGTGTTGAATATGTGCAGCGAATACTTTATGAAGTTAATGCTGCAGCAATCGGAATCGCGCGTTTTCAGCTTCGGTGGGGTTCCGCCGGGCGAGGGTTTCCGGCCCGAGCGCGACCCACCGTTCTGGCCGTTACTGGTGCCCGCACTGACGATGACGGGGCTCGGGGGCTGGTGGCCCTTCCGGCCACGCTGGCCCACCGTCGACGGGGTGCCGGTCGTCGTGTGGCCCGCACAGCCCAAGGAGTCTGGATCGAACGGCTCGATCTCGGATGCGTCGTCCGAACCGAGAAAGTGTCCCATCGTCGAGGACATCTACGGACCGTCCGGCCCACAGCCACAGCTCAACAAAAAACTCTTTTCTCTCCCACCCCCACACACACACACACCGACACAAGTTGGGAAAACTTCTTCCTCCACAAACACAGACACAATCTCGTCGCGTTCGCGCTGGTTATCGGTTATTTATGGCACGGGCAACAACATAGGCACTGGAACAGGCAGCCCCAGTATAATCGATTTGGGTTGGGGTCTCACGGACGAACCGACGGAGTTCTAACGAGTTCGCGATGGTATCATAAATATTCTATCGTGTTTGAGGCACGGAACTTACCAACTTGGCCGACCGGGGTTGGCGGTTGGGCCAACCAAGCTGCCGCCGATAGCCCGACCGGCTTCAGGGTATTACCTTTCTTTTTTACACTTTTACCTCGCGGCCATGGGGATGGCCCACGCACAACTGTCCCCCCCGGGGGGACGACCTCAGGGTTGTCGGGGAGCTCGCGCTTTTGCGTAGAGCAATGATTTGTGGGCCTGTTCGGGGGGTTGGCCTTCAATTCTTCGGTCGGGTCGAGGAGACGGACGGACGACGCCACGCCACAGTCTGCTGGCGGCGCGAGCGTTTTCAGGAGATTTCGGAAACCCGGACCGAACGCCGGAAAGGTGGTCAATTAAAATCTGCCATCAACAAACGGCCGCCACCGCAGGCCGTCGTCGTCCTGTGGATGTTGGAGACGGTGCAGGACATTACAGGCGTTTACTCCCCGCTCCGGTTGCGCACCGGGCATTGTTTTAACGATTGTTTCGTGACCGGCGGTCCCACTGGAATGGTGGTGACGGCACCCCAACGTGTCACTGGGAGCGGTTCTGGAGTGCGGCGAGCTCCGGGGACTCCCCGATCGAATCGAATCGAAGTGGTGCCTGCCCGTGGTTGGCGATGGTGATGACGGTTGATTGAATGCGTGGTCGCGTCGTTATTAAGAGGCACCACCACGCCGACGTCGTCTTCGGTCGTTTGGACGAGATTCTAGACCGTGGTTCTTCTTAATTCACGCCGCTCGATGCGTGTTTTCGTTTGATGTCGTAGTGCCTTGGGACTTTGGAGTTAAACTACCCTTCAGCCAATGCAACCGTGTAGGGATTTTTCTCGAATGGGCAATCCCGCGGTCACACGTAACGAGGATCTGAAATTAAGTTCAAAAGAGAAACAATAGTTAGTTGTTCAACATAAGACTAGGCAACTAAAACAAAATTATGACCTATGCTCACGAAGCAACAGACATGATTCAAGTTTCTCCGTGAATCGAAGTGGATCCAATGCATTCTGCGCTGTAAGATGAAGGTTCGGAAAAGGATTTAAAAATTGCAATGCTGAAATCGCATTTTATTCCACCCGACAGTTGAGTGCATCCCGGGCCGGTGGACGCTTCGCCGAACGGCTTGACTCATCATAACCGTTGATTCCGTCGAACATTGATCACCGGCGATTCATCAACGTGACTGCCACCATCAAAAACCGGGCACGGCAAGCACGATGATAACCATCGCCAAAGTCATGCTTCGATCAGCAATAAAGAAGCCGCCCTTTTTAATCATCATTACCGAGAACCGCGACCGACCGACAGAGGTCCAAGCTCCATTAACCCTCGGTCGCGGTCGGTCGCGCTGACGAAGTGGCACGTCTCGTGTGAGAACCTTGCGCCACTTTTAAGCGGCCCGGATTCTTGCGTTTGTTACAGGAGTTCGGGAGGCCTTGATCACGTGTTTATTACAATCGTGCACAGCCAGCCAACAGCGCGAACGAAACCATTTCAGAATTCCGCCGTGTAAAGCGCAGCCTTCCAAGAGCGGAGCATCGATCATCAATGATGATTGGCAGCATCAATAAATTTTCCGGGAACACTGCATGAGCGCTAACGGTACAATGCAGAGCCCGAAGGACATAAGACCGGAGACGAGCATAATATGGGTAACAGACCCGTAAAGAATTACTACATTCTACATACTGAAGAAGTAAATAAAATAACTAAAATATTACTTTATTTAAAAAAGGCATTTACGGCTCAGAACGGCTATTTATTTATTTATTTATTTATTTATTTATTTATTTGTTTATTTATTTATTTATTTATTATGTATTTATTTATTTATTTATTTATTTATTATATATTTATTTATTTATTTATTTATTTATTTATTAGAATGGGCAGAGAAGAAATGACGTTGTTCGCTCAGAGACTGATTAAACGAGATGGATGATCCGCGGGGTTGCGGAGTGCAATTGCAGCGATTTTAAGAAACATTGATTTATCATAAAGTCTCGTCTTTTTGTCCCTTTTGAAGGCGCTCTTACTTTCTGTTTGACTTTTTGTCAGACTTCAAGATGCCATGGTGTCTGCACCTGCACCTTACAGCATCCACACGCCCGACACCGGGAGCACCGTTTCGTACGGTGATTATCGGTGAAAAGTGTGAGGTAAAAAATAATATTTGACATAACATTTAACTACCTCGAACAGGGCAATAATGTGGTATGAAAAGTCAGTTAACTGCGAAATGTAAAATGTCACATAAACATTATTGCGCATGGGCTACAAATGGGCTACGCCGCGTGACGGTGTGAAGCGTGTCATTTGAGCGTCATTGGACCATAACGGGGCTCGCTTATCGGACTGCTGAAGATGGTGACTCGAATATCGCATAAAAATGGGGCTTTACACTTCAGGAATTCGTTTCTGTGCGGTTGTAATCAGCATTTCGGAAGCATAAACAACCCACGTGCCACTGCACCGCAGCCGAACAGAAGTGAGAAAGTTTTTGCCACCATTAAAAGCGGCCAAGATTTGACATTTGAAAAAGCCAGGACCAGACCAGGTCCACAAGCAAATGCACCCGTTGCCATTTCGCGTAGATGGATTACAAAATCTCGATAGCGCCCGGGAAGCTGTAACAAGCTCTCTGGTTGGTCCAGTGCCAAAGCCATTTTTCATGTTCGGCCTTGAAAAAAAGGGAAAACCAACGCTCCCAACATATGATCGGCAGAACTTTTATCAACTCGTTTGGTTTGTGGGTTTTCTTGTGCTGTTCAAGCACCGAGCGTGGTCAAGCGCCGCCGTTTCGCCCCACCGTTGGCCCAGACAGAAAGCAGACAGTCGCTTAAAACTTGGACCAACATCAACCACCGGCCCCGACCGACCTGGCTGCATCTGGCTGCCACGGATGCTCCAGTTTTTTCTTTGCGGCCGACGTAGACGAAAAGATTGTAATTCCTCGACGCATTACGGCAACACCCCGGGTGGCCGAAAAGAATTCCCAAACAAACTGCTCGATGGTCGAAACCTAAACAAAAAAAACATAAAACGTTATGTTGGCGCCCGAGTTTTTCGCCCGACGGAAGCGAGCGAAAGAATCGTTCGAATTAAGAAAAGTGTAAATGCGAAACGTATCCGCTCCAACTTTGGCCAACCAATCATCGCGGGCGGGGCCGAATAAAAGTTCGGTTAAATTAACGTTTATCACAAATAAATCTGAAAAGTTTCACCGTGCTCTGTAACGGCCGCACAGGAAATGATGGGAACCGGGGCCGAATAGGAAAATTCTTAAGCAAATAACGATTTCACGCCTTTGGGCGTGGACCCCGGAAAGTCTTATGTTTAGTGTTTGCGTGAGTGTGTGTTCAAGAAGAAAAAGCGAACCAAGTCACGAACAACGTAAGAATTGCTTCCGACGGCCCTCCGCAGCTCAATCGAGAGCCGGCCGTAGGATGAAAAAGTTTTTCTATTACCACGGAAAGGTGGCTGGAGAGTTGCTTTCTGTGTTCTTGTTCGGTTCTAGAAGCCCGCGAGCCGAGTGGAAAAAACTGTAAGCCTGTATCTTTGTACTTGCTGCATGTTTTTCGGTGCATAAGCCTGTGAGAAGTCAAAACTGTAGCATTGGGTTGTAAAATTTCAACAAACAGGGGAAGTAACAAGAATCAAAGAATGTTCTCCAAAAATGCTCCACTTTAGTCGGAGTGCGTGAAAACAGTCTCTTTGCCATGTTTTGGATGTTATAGATTTAGTGTTAACGAAAAAATTAATGCTAAGAATACGATTTGACGGTTTGAAAAAGGAGCAACGATAGTTTTCATTTCTCATTTCCTTTCGTTTCGATACCCATTTCAACGTGCATTTATTTAAACGTTCCGTGAAACAGTAAAACCGGCAACCGACATCCCGGACGCGCCAATGTTTTCGCAGAAGCCAAAAAAAGTGTTACCAACCATGTCAACTGCTCATTTGGTGAACTTTGCAGAAAATGCACTTCCGAGCGAAAATGCTGAACCAGGCGCTGATAAACAAGTTGAACTTGTTTGCTTATCGTTCGGAAAAGAGAGAATTAAAGCGAGAAGTTTGTCTGGATGCAGCAGTGCCACGAATCGGGACAGAGGACGGTCCACAGCGAAACGAGTGGCACTGCGGATAAGTGCAAATGCGAAGAAACCGTCGGGTAAAGTTGGCTAAGCCATACGACATGGGTGAAGTTTGGATACTGTTTTGAATTTACAGTGAACTTGCCGGCATGAACGAGTGAAGAAATCCTGGTTTTGATGTTGGATAGATCACATTAAGGAACTCAATAAGGCATATTTCTTGTTAACGGTGCAGGTTTTATTAAAACTTCAAGTTAAAGGGATATTCCTATTTGTTTGTAATTTAAAAATGTACGAGTGGGTTTATTTTCATATTTTTGTACATTTTCTCGGTTGTATCTTATACAATGCATAGCAAACATTTTGTGGTATGTGTTCGATGGAGAAACCGTATAAAAAACCGTCAAGTTTACTCATATAAACACATGCACCGGTTTGCACTAAAATTGTAAGCGATAGGTAATCTTAAAACGCAAAACGACGGCGAGCGCTAGAGTGGTTCATATTTTTACTCTCTCTGCCGCTGCTTTGTAATTTTCCAATCTCCTAAAAGGCAACCTTCCAGCCGGGTCCTTCCAGTCAGTAAACTAACCCCGGGGGGGAACGCAATAGAAAGAAGTAAACGGTGCAAACTTCACGAATCCGTTTGCCAGCCGAAAGGATATCAACGGAAAGCATACCCTTTCTATACGTTCTGGCTCGGGAACTAGCTGCTGGTCTCCGGCTCTGAACGCTCGCTGAACGTTCTGATGAAGAGGCTCATTACAGACGTTCGGTTGTGTCATTCAGCAAGATGGGCTGCTAATATGGCGTACGAAACGTTTAAAAATACATAAACTAGAAAGCTGCGGAGGGACTCGTTTCGCATGTAGTCAATCATAAAATGTACTAAATCAAAACAGACAACGTTTTGATCTTATCATTTTTCTTATGTTAATGGTTTCTTTTAGAAATTCATTCTCTGATAACTAATCGGCTTAGTGGTTTTTATTTTATGGTTAGTCCCACACATATCTCGAACGAGGTAGGAAAACTAGAAATTCTGATTCTAAAGGGAAAATCGTCATTTAACGGGAACCTAAGTCTTTTGCTGCTCAGCGAGCCGTGTGATGAAAGTTTTGCCTCGCGCTCAACAGTTGCCGAATTCATTTCAGCTTAATCGCTTGCTTTCGTCAAAATTTCCATTTTCTTTCACCTGGTTTCCATTGGCGATGCGCTGGAAAAGGGCCCCAAAAAAGTATTTCCGCTAAGAGAGATTCTCCTAGATTCGGCTTCTTCAGTTGCACGGCTCGGGCTTGGAAAAAAAAGAATCGTGAATTAAAACCGTGAATTAAGCGCACCGTGCTTGCCTCCGAGTGCATTCTTGCAAGGAGCACCGAGTTTTCGGGTGGTTTTAAAGGATTGTTCTACCCTGCCACGGTGTTCTACAAAGTACGTGTCGTTCTTTCCCACCATCAATGTCGAAACCGACTTAACGCTTAGCAACCGATGCTGTTAACGATGATCGGAACATCGGGACAAATCGTCAGCATAGCGTCAGTGGCGCGCGGGTCGATGATTAGAAGGCCAAAAATGGAGAAACGGAGCGCACCACCGGGAAGAGAATGGAATGCAATTTCGCCCCGTTCGGTCTTATGGATTCAATCGATTAAATTGGAAATCGAATCCATTTTGGCAACCGACTCGCGCGCCGGTGTGCTGCTAAATGAAGCTGAAATTGAAAACTAAAGCACATCGACACATAGTCGCCACAGAGCAACCTTTCTCCGATCGGCGGGCGCGACGTGCCACGGTTGGTTGGCGTGGCGCTGAGTGCCAAGCCAGGGAAGAAAATCGAAACACGTTTCATGATGGTGTCGCTTAGTAAATAGCTTTCGCCGGTTAAGACGTTCCCGTGGCCGTGGCCTGGGATGGAAAAAATCACCAAAAATCTGTAAAGTGCTGAAGAACGAGCCACTTTTCTTGAGCAGCAGCGAAGCGGTAGTCGTAAGCCGCCAACGAACCATGCTGGAAAGTTAGTTTGCCAAAAAGGTTACTTCCCGACGGTTGGCTTTCTTTTCTTTTGGTTGGCACACCACGAGCTTGATTCTTCCGGGCGTGATTATTCTGCTTGCCGTTCTTATAGTACGCCGAAGGATTACTACATTTTACTTGACGTAAGTCAAAAACTGGACTGTGAATTCACTAGCATCAGGCTTTGTGGATGAAAATTTTACATCAACCGTTAGCTATTGAGTTTCGTAATGAAGTTTTTGAAAACAATGCAAGTAATCCATTGTTGGAATAAATTTCTCTGGGAAACGCGTAACAAAAAAGTTGAAAGCCTACTACAATTAAGATAAGTAACGTTTTTCTAATAATGCACGAGACATTTAAGCGATCGTCTGTATTTAAACTTATAGCTATTGGCGTTTCTTCAATACTAAGTTTAGCAATTATGTTCATGTTATAATTTACATTCCTGCGTAATTAATACGAATTGACAACACATTTTGCAACATCTTTGCTCCCAAATTTTTTTTCATTTGTTTTCGTAAACGTTTAAAGGTTTACGCTTACGATAAAAACTAGTTTACAAAAATTATCAATCTCCATTTTGCTACCATAACAAGTTCATTTGTAAGCTTTTTCGACCAAAAGGTTTCAGCGCCAAAGCCGTAAAGTGCACAAAACTATCGATAAAAAACCTTCCCACTTTTAATGCACGTTCCCAGCTTCGACGGCGCCATTTCCATGCTCATTGTTCGTGGAGTATGCTGATTGTAGCATACGCGAGGGTAGACAAACACGCGACAAATTAATTATCGTTATTGTGATGCAGGTCGACTACGTTTGGATGCCATAGCGACGGAGCTAGTTGCCGGCCGGTTCTGCAGTAGGATCCCTCCCGGTTTCCAGTGGTCTCGGCTTTCCGAGCGACCCAAACTGTGCTAATTAGCGGCTAAGGGGGTCATCGATTTACCTTTCACTCGCAGCTGGCCAAACTCGAGTCAGTAAAACATGGTGGTTGTCGATATGGCAATAATCATTAACTGCTGGCATTCCAGGGGTACGTTCAGGGGGTTAATTTATGACAACCAAAATGCATAAACATTTGACGATTCTTTGGCTTTATTACTGGCTGCTAGGTTTGAGCTGGCGCAGACGATTGTCATCATGTCGGACGGACGGATTCGTGCGAAGGATAATTCGTTTGGCAATCTTTTCCTAAGCACGGATTCTAAGAAACAACACGACCACCCTTTGGCATCGAAAAGAATTGAGTTGGAAGTAAATTGATAGCCCGATAGTAGGAGGCTTTCAGGCCACGTGCCAGATCGGGTTACGTCATTATTTCTTGTAGGCCAGCCACATGTAAAGTACTAGCGTCAAAACCAAGACACTCGAATGTGTTGATAATCAAAGCAGGTTCAGTTGACTTGCCGGTCATCGGACAAATCTTTTTAACGCTGTAGGAGGTAGGAGATACCGTTAATGGGACGTACAAAAAAAACTACAGCTTTCTACTCTTAGCAGGATTTGCGTTCATCCCAGAGAAATGTAAGAGTATAGCATGCAAGCCACTTACTTGGCCTTCTAGCAGTGGAGTATGTGTGGGCTTAATCCGTGTCTCAACGGCAAAGAGGTTGCCTCGAAGTTGGGCAGCTTTAGTTTAATGTTGAATGCAAAACACTTATGTAGCACATAGTACCGTAAACTGCATTTTATACTCATTGAAGCATAGTTCTTGTGTTCCTTCGCACAAATGCAGGGTCTATTGATGTTGCTTTTATTCAAAGATTTTGATTTGAAATCTGACCAAAAATTAACCAAATTCATATGAACTGACTCGTGTAAAAAATCAATTACTATTATTACTAATTTAAGGTCTCATACAACATCTCCAACGATTCTGTCCAAGATAATCCGTTTGAATCACACAGTACATATCAAATTTTGTGGTCAACCATCAACTAAGTAATTGACTAAGTAATTGAATTACATAATTATGTCGTACAGATTTGCCAACTAGTTAACAAATAGATTATTACGCTAAGACATATTGCCGGCGACAGTTTGGAGGCGCAATGGTTTAGTTGTATGAAAACGCAACTACACGTATTTTGAATAGACAAACACTTTCCAAAAAATCTTAATCTTAATGCAATGGAGAAACGGAACACTGGAACCTGCCAATATTAAAACCCTTGCAACATGTTGATGATTTTAGATTGCCTTGGAAGCACTCGGTACCCTCATCGCCTTAAACCGGAAAATGGTCGAGAGCGAATTAATAACGGACCGAATATTCATGTGCTGCGTTTTTTTACACTGACACGCAGGACACGATAAGATGCCAGATGCAACCGGGCGCGCTGGGCCACTCAACGGTGGAGAGTAATTTGCATCCCGCGGCAGATTGATCGGCAGGACACAGCGCCGTCAACGGCCGCCGCACACAATCCGGTTCCGATCCGGGCGAAACCTGTCAGTTGGTCAGGTTTTGCTTTATATTTACGTAGCGGTACATGACGCACCGTCCACGCGATCCGTAAAGAAAATGTCCACCGCCCATTGGGGGGGCAATTTCGTGCCGGGCTTCCTTCACTTCACTTAAAGGCTGCTGTTTGGGGCTCTTCGACTTTTAATTGTGGACCGGAGCGACCGGAGAGGCGTCGAGGCAGTTTGGCCAGGTGAGGATGCACGACGGTAGCAAGGTGCCGGCATAATGTTTATCATTATTATTATGGCTACTATTTCGTTCCATAAGTCAAGATGGCGTAGGCCCGTTGGTGGTGTACGTTAATAATGATGCTGACGGTGACGTTTTATCTCTCTCTCTCCCGCGCGGGCAGGTTGACGGTTTTCCTCCGTCCGGCCTGGCTGGGTAAATGGACATTGGTAAAAAAGAAAATACTGACGGAAAAGTGGGTAAATAATTTAGGACCAGCACCAGTTAGCGCTGGAAAATGTTGCTGATTGGCTCGAGCGCTGTGCTAAATAATGTTGGTCCGATTATTTCGCGTCCGGACGAGCCGGAAAATGAAGAGCACCGAATGGGTAGCCCGGAGAATTGTTTGAAGCGAACGGAACCAAAAAAGGTTACAGAATGTTTGGCTGGCAATCGTCAAATTTTATGCTTTCCAGTGCGGTAAATCTCATAATTTTCGAGTGCTTGGTGTGTGGGCGAAAAAATCCGCGCCCACGAAAGCATAATAATCACCGGCCGGATGATGGGGAAGCAATGCTTTTGTTCCAGACAAATCGCAGCTAAGTCAAACACAGTCCGGTCCGGTCATTAGTTAATTAAAGTGAGGCAATGTTCGCACTTTGGGCGGTTATAGGGTGGATTATGTACTGCTGGAAAATGGAACATCAAATCGGGAACAATACATTGTTTCGCTAGATCCATTTACGATCCAGTTCACTAACTGTGCAGCAAACCGTTTGGGCTCCATTGAAACCTCGGCTGGCTGTCAAAGAGTCACTCCGAGCATTCCAACCCCGTGAACCATTTTTGTAGCGCTTCCGTTCCGATAATGCCCATTGTGGTGGAGCTATTTTTTCCGCGGCCAACTACGGGGAGTGTCTGGTCGGCCGCCGTCCGTCCCCACCACGAGACGATTTGCTTTATTTAGTTTTCGTTTTCGGAACCTCCAGCGATCGATCGAACGCGCGCGCGCGCCCCACGTGGAGAGAAATTTCCCATAAAACACCGCAGCTGGACCGCAGACGCAGACGCAACGTGCGTGCGTGGGCGGGCGAATAAATTTGATGTTTGAACTCCCGGTTCGGTGGTTGGAAATGCGGTTAACGAATATCGACCGAACGCCCGGCGGAGCCCGGAGAGACCGCACGAAGAAAAGTAGCAGATTTTGAAATTCATTGTACTATGCTGACCCCATTCGAGAGGAATGGAGAACCAAGGTGCAGCAGCAGCAACAATGGTGTAAACAACAAATCGCCCAAACCGTATGCGCCGCCAGAACCTGATGCTGTGATGGAGCGCGGACACTCTGTTTTGATTCCGGTGTTCGGGCGATCCGATCCTGGCCCTCGTCTTGAAGGCAGGTTTTATGTGCGCAGTGAATTGCACCGGGGCACAGGTTTGGGGCGGGTCTGTTATTTCAAGTCTCGCGGACGGATGATTGTTTGGGTTACGAGCTGACGGAAATCAGAACTTATGGCCATCATCAAAAAATGGGCAAAAGGGCATGTCGAAAAAAGGGGTTAGCTTCGGGGCAATGTCGCGCCGCGTAGCAGCTAATCAACAGAAGGTGTCATTGTCGTGCGGTCCGAAAGAAACAGGCGGCTGCACGTGTCGGGGCACGCGGATGTGACGACCGCGAAGCTCGCGCAGAACTGTCAATAAATTAAAACGCGCCGGGAGTGAGCTGGCTTCACTGTGTGTTTCTGCAAATGATTTGTGTTTCTGCAAATGTTTATGCTCTTGGCCGAAGGGAAGAAAGCGCGGAAAAAATCGACCCACCGACCGCTACATTGCGAGAGAGCCTAAACATAAACAAACGCCAGCATTCGCGGGCCCGGATCGCATCTGCAGCGGCCATTGGTAGCCATGGAAAACGTGACTTTATTGGCAAGGAGGGATGTGGTTTTTTTTGCTCGCTTCTTTCCAGTGCCAGTGAGTCAGTGGATATTTCTGGCGCGGACAGGCGATTTTGTTGCGCCGATTCCAAGATGGAAGTGGTTACCGTGTTTATGAATCGGAATCGAGTTATGTAGACCCGCCGAAGGCGTTGGGTATCAGTTCAGGAACACGCAAAGGTTTCAGTGACTTCCAGCTCCGGTTCCAGCTGCGGTTCCAGTGAAATTTCAATTGCAAGAATGTTCCAAACAATGTCCCTTCGGAAAGCGGAGCATCGCGAAGCATAATGATTTTGGCTAACGGGCGCTCATTCGCTATAAATTAATGACGCTTTAAATTAATCATGAGTATATTTGGGGCTAACTTAGGAGCAGTAAAGCCCACCGCAAAATATTCACTATCGACAGTGGATTAAATAATTCACTCCGCTCCGGTGCGATTTTATGTTTACGCAAATGAGCTTCACACACCGGGCGCCCCGGGTAATCATTCATGGCGGAGATTGTATGCTACGGCCGGAACTTTATACGTGCCCATCCTCATCGACACTCATCCGAATCCGATGCCGACGACCCTCGAAGATTCATCGGATTTCGTGCGCCACTGGCGCGTGGTTTCAATTACCAGCGCACCCGCTCCGATATGTTGCGAATTTTGGGCCATTTATAATTATTATTACTACAGCAGTGGCGGTGGCGGCGGATCCGCGGATGAATTGGGCGCGATTATTTCACCGCCCGACACCCGACACCCGCTCGGGCGCGAGGCCACCAAAAATGCGATGTCCGCTGTGGCCGAGGCCATCGTGTGTCGGGCTCTGATCAAAGATTTATCGTCGCCACTATATCAATATCAACTTGAACGTGAAATATGACGATTGGCGCGCACCAAAAGGTTGCAAAACATCGGACACCGGTCCAGGGAAGGACCTGCCCGAGTGCGCCACTCGCTGCACGCTCGCTGCGTGACTCCGGAAAAGGCTGCACCGGACGTCCGATAAAAAAGCGTGTGGTGCAAATCGATGCGAACGGGCAGGTATGGCGGCTAAGCGCGGCTTTTTGAAATTTGTCGGCTTTTGTCTGTCAAATTTCCATTATAACGATTTACGGAGCTGATTAGGGATCGGTTTTGGGGGGGCCACGTGTGGTCTGCGCGCCATTAAAATGCTAATGATTATGCTAATGCAACGCGTAAGCAGGATATTCCGTGGCTGGGCAATAGGAAGTCAGTTCAAAATTTCAAAAAGACATGCCAAAAATTTTTATGTCGATGAAATTCGGTTTATGGAAAAGATGTTTTCTAACAAAAGAAGAGGAGGCATTTTTTTGCATTAAATGCAGAAGCGAATACACCGAATCTTCGCCATTGTGACATCGATAGGTTTCAAGTTTAATTCAAAATATTGTAACGTCATGAAAAATTCTAAATCGCCTGATGGATCGATGAATCCAGTACTACATGATCGATCGACGATCGATGAATAGCTCTCGGTTGCCAACTTTAAAGTTACATCGAGTTAAGTGCAGGAGTCTCTTAGCGTGCTCACGAGTTTTGAGAAAAAATTATGTTAAAAACTATTTTAACGGCATAACTATTTCAAACCTTTGAAATGTTGGGAAAGTGTTGGCAATTGCCGCAAAAAAAAATAGACAAACCGAGACGGAGACGGCAAAAGAAGGCATTGGTTGAAGTTTTCATTGATTACCAAGGCGTGGTACAGAGTGAATTGTACGACAGAAAGATGTCTTTAAAGTTTATTGTCAATTCATGTTATTTATGTTGCATGTTTTATGTTCTTTATGTTCGCCTCCAATACACAATTTTGATTAAGCGTTTTGGCTGTGTCAAATGCGTGTTTCAAAATTCTATCGAACTGAGCCATTCCATTCAGTATCTTTCCAATCTTACAAAAAATTATTATACAAAAAAGAACAACGTTTCAAAGCTGTTTTAGTAGAAAATAACATTCAATTGCATTTCACACCATTCGTTGCGCATCTTTACGCGACACGCATCCCAATAACTCAGCTGACTATCTTCGAAAAGCCCCATTCAATGCCATCTCGCTAAGATTATTTCAATCGATGGTTGTGTTGCTGTTGAATGACCCACCGTGGGTCCTTCCACGTGGAGGGTGCTTAAAAATGATAGTAAAAACATGAAACACCATCCCATTGGGCCGGGCCGCCGGAACCAGAACAAGTTTGACGAGTTGCGCCGCGGTCGGTGAAATGAGAAATGTTGACCAGTTTTGGCACGTCCACCGGGTCCCGGGTTTAGCGGGACCTGGGCACAGGGTGGGGGGCCCACCGTCACGCCGGTCAGCGTGCGATGTCATCTGGCGTGGGCCCCCGGGTTTTTGGTTCAATAACCGTAATTTTCTTCACGTGTGATAATAACCGGTTCCCGCGGTGTAGAAGAAGAAAGGGCGAAGAAAGCTTTCATCTTGATAGGAAGCAGCGCTGTTCAAGATTACGACGCACGGTGCTCAGATGTCCAGATAGGCCGGCAAGGCAAGCGCAGCCAAACGGGAGAGATAAAATCGCGGCCTGCCAATATATAGGACACGGCCCCACAGTGCCGCGAGGTGACACGGTCCGGGCGGAGTTGTTGAGGTCGACTTTGGAAACTATTTTTCCTGCCACCCCAAAAGGTAGCCAAGTCGTAGACGTGCCGGGAGACATGCCGTAGTACGGTGCGGATTCCCCGGTTTCAGTGTTCTGGAAAGATGGCGATTTGATTTAGATTTATCGCACCTGTAAGCTGCGGATGACGTGAAAATTTGTATAAAGCGCGAAACACGGCGGCGGTCCTTATTGATGGTTGTTGTTTCGACTTTTCGGCGCTGTGGAGTGGCGGCGCTCGGGATTGCCAGTTGGCCGCAAGGTGTTACGCGCAAAAGGGACGCAATTTAGAAACAAAGCAGCGCCCGGGAGTCTGCATCTGTCATTCCGAAGAAGAAGAATTGCCGGATCATTGCTGGGAATCGGCGGGGCAAAAATAATTCTCCAACTTTTGGTACATTTTAGTACAAGTACTGGAACAAGCGCTCCTTTTTCCGAGAAAGTGCTCAATTCTGAAACGCAACTCCTGCCGGGGGACAAGAAATGGGCAAACATGTCGGAGGATGTCGCCCATTATTACACATTCGCCAGAACGGCTGTGTCGGGGAAGATGGAAGATAAAATCGGTACCAAATCAATGGTGGGCTTTTCGTGCCAAGGTTGATAAATGTGACGGTGGTGTCGGCGGCGGCCGTGGCCCTAGCACAACCTAGCGCTTCCCGGGCATGAACACGGCCACAAGACGCGTAAAAATCCAAACGCGGATTGTCTGCGTTGATACGGCCCAGTTTGCGGCATTTTATTAGACGGAGACGGAGACCGCAAAACGGATTTTATCTGCTACTGGCGGTCGCTACTTACATTTACCGCATTAACCGTCCGCTTGGTCCCGGGCTGGCGGCGTTACCAGCGAAGGAGATCTTACGTCACTTCGACACTACGGATCCTGGATCGCAGGGAGCGTGCGCTGATTTAGCGTAGGCCTCATTAAAGTAGATCAATCATCATCCGGTCCGTACGCTGGACCAGCAACCGGAGAAGGAGTGCCACGTCACCGACCCTGCGCGCACAGATTGATGACAACAGATTTTTTCTCTTTTTCTCGTTCGCCTCTCGTGCCTAGGTACTTGTAGGGGGTATTCCCGGTACCGCCGACACTACCGGTATCCAGATCTCCGAAGCTCAGCAACAACCGGCGACGGGCCGCCCCCGGGGGCGAAACCTGAGATAATCGAAAGTTAAAACACCGAACACCGTGGAGCGCTAAACAATAATCAAGTTGCAGATTTCAACACACTCCTGCCTGTCCGCAGGTCGCACAGGTCTTCCGTGACCGAGCGCTACCCCCCCTAGGGGCTGCCGGCACCTCCGTAAAGTGCTTACCGTGTGCAAAATCCGTTTTTCCACCGGACACCGGCAGGCACAGGTAGCGACGGCCAAGGCCAACCGAAGGTGAGCTCGCAGCAACACCCGGACATGGCCAAGAAATGTTCATTCATAGTCATGCCCGTAACCTTTCCTAACCTCGAAAACGTGACAGACCAGGACAGGACGACATTCGACGGGGATGTGTAAGGCGAAGTGTTGCGGAACCCGAAAAAAACACCACACAGACTGTGACCGTCGTAAAACCGCGTACCTGGACCTGGTACTTCCTTCGAGTGTCGCGCTTCGGAGGGATTGAAGGGTTCTGCGGGAACCGTTCTACAGGGGCCCTTCGGCGTTCTTGATGGAACTAGAACTTGCGAAAAAAAGCACACATATACAGTGATCCGTCGTCCGTCGTAAACGGACCGGAGGCTCGAGAACCTGAGCCTCCATAAATTATGTGAAAAGGGATAGCGGGTTTTGTTTTGGGTTCCCCCCCCCTCCGCCGGTCCGATACTTTGGCTCTACAATGGCAGCACCTCGCACTTATGGCCCTGCACCCCTAGAAATGACCTTCAGATTATGAGGAAGGGCACAGGAAAAGTCGAACCGAAGCGGGCCAAAGGCCCACACGGACCTGTCCGTGCCCAGCAGGTAGACGGTGGTGCCGGTACGGGCTTATAAGTAGCGGTAAATAACTTCGATTTGAAGGTTAGGACTGACTTTTTCAGGGGTCAGGTTCATCGCGGAGCAGCCCACAAGGTGTGCACGATGTGTCGATGAATGCTGCCGCGGAAGTTGAGGAGTTACGAAGCGCACGATTCCACTGCTTGAGTTGTGCAGATCGTAGAGCAACTAGGACCTTGAATTATTCATTTTTTTGCTCCATATCTTCGTTGCCGATCAGTGGTTGACTCAACCATCGTATACATTTCTATCAAGTGAAGTGGACTGGATATTAAAAACGTTGCCAATTTATGCTCGTTTGAAATCTATTCACACTTTGCAGTTTCAGGCGATAAAATAATATAATTTAATTAAATAGAAAGCAGTACCTAACACTGAGACTAAAAGTATGATCGATTGATTAAAATTTTATTATGCTATTCAATTGCTTCTTAAAATTATTTTTAGGCTCAATTCACAATGCTCTCAGTTTTATTTATTATTATTGTTAATGGTTATTTTCAGTTGAAATTCTGATCAATCGTTTGAATGAAAAGGATGTGGTCTTCAATTTGCAGAGATACACATAAAATATGTGACACTGGACTAGAATTCAATCCAAATGAACATGGCAGTAGTAGCTGTAGAAAAGATTTGAATCCTCATTTTGAATGAATTTGAAAGATTGAATGAATTTGAATAATGATGAACTGTGGACATCCCAAAGAAAAGGTTTATGTAGTTTTAACTGACGAACCCGGTTATGACCGTTGGGATAATTACGATATCACCTCTTTCTAAGTATGTGTTAATTATTTGGTATCAGTTGGGTAGTTTACCAGTCGATTCAGTGTTCGTATTTTAAATATTTTAAAAAATATTTCAAGCTTTCGTTTAGTTTACTAAATTACACTAATTTATTGATTTATTTATTGACTGTTTGACTGAGCTGTTTTTTTGTATTTATTTTAACACTAACAAAATTTGCATAAGAGAGCCTGAAAATAACTCAAACTCAGGGATAACCCTGAGACCCTAACGAAGGACTTTCTCACTTCTATAAAGCAGCCAGTGGTTTATGGTGTTAATAAAAGTTAATAATATTAATAAAAATTGCTCACGAAAGGAAGCAATTAATCAATCAGGTAACGGGCAAGGGCTGTACGAACGAAACGAGGCGGATGCGCCCTCGCGCACGCCCATGGCCGCGCGTTCGAGCATAAAAATCATTAACAGGATGAACAGGAATTTCACAGCCACACGTCGCCGTGGTTACCACCGATACGGCAACCTTCGCACCGGACCGCTGACTCGCTGGCTGGAGAGAGCCGTTGTAAAAATCGGCGGGCCGATCCTGCGGGCGAAAATTGCCAAGATGAAGGGGCGAAACCCACCACCACCGCCACGGGCACGACCCACACACGTTCGACCCCACAGCGCTAGGCGTGTGCGTGGTGAGAGTGTGGGCAGACCGCACCGCATCCCATGCCGCATGTAGGAGCAATTTACTGCAGTCTTCCCACCCCCCAAAGTGGGCGGAAAGTGGGTAGAAAGGATTCAATCGGTCTGGAAACTTATCGAACCAGAACAGTTGTCGTAAGCCGAGACGGGCGCGCAGTGCCAATGTGAGTCCGTCCGACCATCCGACCGTCCGATAGGTGCAGAAAGGCCCCGGACTTCGAGTGGGCGGCGATGGCCGACCGTGTATGCTACGGTGGTCGGAAAGGAGTGAGACTTTTGATTTTTAATGACACTTTGGTCATTTTGAGAGTAATATCTTTTAGCCGAATCCTCTCTCCAACAGCTATGTTAAATCGCTATATGCCTCCTCGAATGTATGAAGGGTGTATAATCGTTCCGGACATGCTAACCAAGTGAATGAATTGGAGCCACGAATCGGAATTATTGAAGTATCAGAAGGGCTAAAGTGACCGACCCGAAACCAAGAAGGTGTCGATGGCCGCACCAGAAAAAGACTTTTTCAGTAATGTCGCGAGCCAAAAGATAGCCTTGGGCGGCAAAGTAAATGCAAATGGAAAAGGATTAGAATAATATTTTAATTTGGATCAATATTTCGTCCTTTTTTGCCCACGGTACGATAGATACGTGCATCGAGTTTTTGTCGCTTTCCTGCTCCGTCCTCACCGGTTCGTGTAATCCGTTGTGTGGTTGGTTTTCGATCTGTCGATTGTTGGCGTGTACTTTTTTTTCGGTCATGCCGATGGTGAAAAATGTAAACCGATAAAGGAAAATTTCCGGCTTTCCGGTGCCGTGGTACTTAGCGTCGCCGTGCTGTGATGTTGGTGAGTGAAAACCCCGATCCCAATTTGGCATGTTTGAATGGTTTGAAAATTATGTCAATATGCTGCGGAGTGTAAAACGTTTTAATGGGTAACTTTTGTGTGCACTTCATTTCAGACTTCCGGCCGCTGCTGTGTGGTTAACCGATCAACCGGCCAGCAATGAGTACATTATTGAACAGAAGCGTGTTTTTTGCCTCGTGTACAGCCAGATCAAATCTGTTAGAGGTAGCTCCAGATGAGTATAATTTTTATCACTCTCCACTGCATCATCATTATGGGAGCCGGTTCGGCAGGAAGAAAGCCTCCGAAGCCGAGCCCGGCCCGGTAACATCATGCAAATGCACTTAAGTGCAGCCGAGAAAAGCTATGCTACACTGAGCATCCAGCATTCCCCTGCCGTGCTCGAGGGCCAACAAATTCCTGGCTCGGCTGAGGAGAAAGACTTCACCAATGGGGGGCCGCCGGCAGCCCGGCTTTCCGATGGCTTTGGCCATAAAATGTTGGCAAAAGCACACGCCGGCTCTGCACTTATCGAACTGTGCATACATGCATAAGTGAGTGGATGTGCTTGTATCGGTTGCCAAAAACTGTGCCAATATTCATCTTGCTCCGGGCCCCTATCTTTGCTCCGGCGAAGCTTCGGTTCCGACTCCGGAGCCGATAATAAATTATTCAATTTAACACTCGCCGTGTGCGATGTACTGCTCCAAGGCTCCGAACCTACCCTGCTGCCGTGGCTCTCGGGCGGCAGAAGCCTGGGCATAAGAAGGAGCAAATCATATAAATTAAAATTTAAAACGCACAAAATCCACGCCGCCGTTCGCGAGAGAAAGAAGCGAAAAAACCGCATCCTTCTTAAGGTGGTGCTTCGGGAATGCTGTCGCGCAGTCCCGACAGAGTTGGAAAGAAGAAACCTCTTTCCGAACGAAGATGATGTTACTTCCGGAGGGCTTGCACACACCCGAACCGGAACGGGGACAATTACAGGAAAGGTGGAGGTCTACGGAAATGGAAAAAAATTGGCGATTCAATAGCACAAACAAGGGGTTGCGTCGTTGTGGACAAAAGGCGGAAATGTCGGCTCAGCTGGCACACGGCCCAGTGTCCCAAGTCGCGTTGCGCGAAAGCCTGACGTTTGCGTTTCTTATTACCGCAGCATTTCCGGTGCTTCGGGAACGGTTTTCGCCAACAACGGTAGCGATGGCGGTTTTCGATGAACGGTGCGGCTCGTGGGGCTGTCATTATCCATGCGCCGGTTGCTGCCGTGCTTATCGGCAAATTATGAAACGGAATCGGTTTCTGGCCCCGAACTATATTCTCACGATCGGCCAGAGTTCCGACTCTCTCTCCGTTGCGTTGGCATTAAACTGTCGTTCACGCTCCGGACAATGATTTTCACGCGAGTTATGTTGCGAGTCGCCCAAGGTACCGGTGTCGCGAACATGCCACTGCCTTCGGGCTTCGGCTGGGCCGGGTGTGTAGGGGTCCCTCGATGCGTGAGTGGAATTTCCGCCTTCATTGCTGCGCGCCGCACGTGGGAGGCCAACTTTCACGCAGCTCGCCGAGAGGCTCCAACATAAATCAGCATAAGGCTGGGCGGACGAGGAAAAGAAGCGCTTGGCTATAAGCTGTGCCACGGCGTACCTCCCTCGGGCGAGATCTTATTATTTCAGGCCGGGCAGCCGAAGAAGGGCCGCTCACCTTCGCTCTCGCGTCGCGTCGCGAGCACGGACCGTTAATTGGGAACCTTCAACCTTCAAGAGGCGGGAGCGGGAACACAATCGACGCGGATTTCAAAAACGGATTTGGACAATTATTAATCATGAAATTGGAGAGGACGGGACGCAAAACAAAACAATAACGATGACCGTTTTGGCAAGGGTGCTTTGCTTCGTTTACTCCAAATCTACGCCAAAGGAACGATTTGTGAACAACGAAACGAACAGGAAAATGAAATCACCCGAAGCCACCAACCGAGGCCCGATGAGTTATGATTCAACCGCTCTCGACAAAGATATATCGGAGGCTCCACTGGTGCGCGACGAACGTGACCCAAGAGTGTGTGGCGACTTCGTTTGCCAGCAACGTTTTGCTCCAATTAGTGGAAGATATTTTACCAAATGGGGCGTTTGCAGCCCCGGCCATGATAAGGATGCTGGCTCCGAACAGTGACACTGGCCAGCTGGCTGTTGTACATTGACGGATATTAGGATTCTTTGTTAGGAGCTCATGCGATAATCTAAAGTCTAAAAGAGTGACACATAGTCCGCGAAGGTTTCAACCAGCTCCACATAAAGTTTGGAAGCTGAGCCTAAATAAAAAAAAGCTGAAATAAAAATTGCCCATCACTTCGTTTTGTTTACTGGTTGGAGGGTTACGTCTTACAATTACTTATTCTATGAATGCCTATATCGCGACATAAGCAATTCAGCTATTTTAAGAACTAGATAGTTCTACGGAAAAATGGAAAAAAGCAGCAAAAATTATATCATTCTTGCAGAACAAAAGACCTTTATGAAGAATGGTGAATTAACTGAATTTCAGCAGTGTTTACTCGACAAGTTCTTTTTTCAAATATTTTTGAACAACTTAACCCTGATAACAATTGGGAAGGTGATAAAAAAATATAACAAACCGGAAACAATGAAAAGAAAATTGATCCCATAAAACTACTCACATTAGAGACAATGAATGGTTAACTTCGTACTTACCAACAATTCTTTGTCTGCAATATCTGCTACATTGGCCACAGCCTCAACCAGGGACGACCCTTTGTTACGCGCACAATTTTATGCAAAATTCTTTTAATTCCGTTGAAGCAACCAAAACCGCTCGATTGCACAGCTGCGGCCCCGTTTATGGATGGCACGTTGCTAACCGCATAATACTAGCACCTCTGCTGGCACGACACATAATTCACAACAAGGCACTATTGGCAGAGGCACACACATGCACTGATTTCCATTTTCCATCATAAACCACGGAACGGGCAACAACTGAATTTAATCTTAAAAATCGAGCCCAATCGAAAGGGATAAAAATAATCGGAAAACTCCAAACCTTCGGACTCGGAACACGGCGCAATCCAAACCAACATCAAACAGATCGGCCCCCCCTTGATTTATGTGGCGGCCCGCCCTGCGTGTGTCCGGGAACCGGTGTGTTGGTATTGTGTTAATAGTCATCTGCCGTTGAGATACATCGTTGTTGTTGTTTTTTGCAATTTCCGCAATTTTCCATCGCACTGCTGGCATGCGCCGTTCGGCATTCCGAGCGCAATTAAAAGGCGGATTGTGAGAGTTTTTCCACGCTTCGTGCGCTTCGTGGACGCTGGCGCACGCCACACGCTCGGACCTAATTTTCCACGCTCCGATTTGTTTTCCGATGTTTTTCCGGCTTTTTCGGTGGTTTTCATTGCTCCCCGTGGGTCCACGCCTCGCTAACACGGGCTGGCCGGGAAATCAATATCGGTTGATTAAGCTCGGTCCCGGTTACTAACTTCCGTGGAACGCAGCGACTTCTTCACCGGCGGGAATCAGTGTTTAATTACAATTAATTATTTTTACGCATATGCCAGTCCGGTTCGGTGGCAGCCTGTTTTTGGCAGCCATTCACTCCAACCCACCCACGGACCGGAGCGCTGGAAGCCAACTTTGCAATTATCCCGGTTTTATACTTTGATTTTTCGGTTTCGCTTCCGTCGGCCTGATGGGCTCAGCGTCCAGATAAAGCACGATTTACGAGTACTGCCGGCCATCTCAAAATAACAACGCGGTTTGTTACTGGCCCCAATCTCGAAGGCCTCTGGTGTTGGTCTGGTGTGGTTTGATATGGGCTCAGCTTTGGCTACGATAATAGAGGCGCCCGTCACTATGTAAATTATGTGAATAATAAAACCGTGTCTGGGTTTGGTGTTTGGTGTCTAGCGTTATACGTAACCATTGTGAATATTTGTTTAAGGCTTCGATCCTTCCTCCATTGGATTCAGCGGTGGATCAGGCCAAGGTGTGAAAGGTTCATGCCCCAAAACAACTGTCAACTCTTTGTAGATAAGAGTGTCCGACATGATTGATGTTTTCATCGCGCAGTGCATGTAGAGCACCGCTCCTCGCATGAAATGTCTATGTACCAGTTGGACCACCGTCTTATTTAAAAAAATCAAGTTCAGTGATGTAGTAACCAATAAAATGTGCAACTTATTATCAGTGTCCATTACTTGAAACCGTCTGGCCAGCTCTTTAAACCGTCGGAAGAAAATATTCCTCAGCGATCGCATCCAAGAAACATCGACCGCCAAAATAGACACCTCTCACAGTGAGTCAAAACTGATCCGGCATCATATATTAATGCACCGTTAGGATTTGGGCCACGTTAGAGTGAAAATCTCGACATTCCAACGGCGGTCAAATTTTAACGATCATCTATAAAAATAAAACTACCAAACGGTTGTTGGTGAGCCGCCCGGAAGGCGCCTGGCGGTCCCCTCTGCGTGACGCAACAAGCGGACGATTTCACGGTTCCAGTTCGGTTTCTGTTTTCGATTAGTTAATTCACTGATAGATCCCATCGGCGCGATAGTGCGCCACCGTTTAAGCGAGACAACTGGCCGCATTGGCGTCTCGAAAGCGCCGATTGTTGCTGACGTCCAAGAGCCGTTGATAAATGGAGCTGCCGCCAAACACAAAATTTGAACTGCCTGAATGATTGGAACATGCTTTGGCTTTGGTGTGATCATGGAAACTGACGTCTTTTGCACGTGCACATGCATCGCCGACGATCGTGTGTGGGTTCCGGTTAAATAATCCCGCTTGGCCACGGTTTGGGAAGAGTTTTTTCCTCCTCCCAGGTTTCTTTTGTTGCCACACAAAAAAAAATGGTAATTGTTGCTTCACGTCTTCGCGCGAAGCACAACGAATAAAAAATACCCATCACGAGGCCACTCATCCACACAAACACACACAAACACACACAGGCACTGGCGGCGCCCACTTGGCGATAATGAGCCGGCCCCGCCGAGATGAACCGATCTGTGACGACTCATCTCGTCGTCGTGGTTGTTGTTTTCCATCCTTTTTCCGTCGTCGATTCCTGTTTTGCACACCTTTCGTATGACATCAGCAGCACCACGCACCTCTCATCGGGACCGGGATCTTACGTGTTGATCACTTTCGGGCGGAAGGCTTTCGCGAGCCTCAACTTTCCGCTGGCCTTAATTATAACTCACAGCTAAACGCGCAACCTGCGCTACCGACTCCGCGCGGGCCAACGGCGTCTAAGCTTCGAGTTTCTCGCGCGCTGTTTTAACAGCCGTCCGTTCGCGGGTTAAGTTCGATGGCGACTGATCACGTTTTCAAAGAAACGGAATGATGTGACTAGGGGGCTACACGAAGCGTGAAAACTAGCGTAAAATTAATTTGTAATGTCAAAACGTTTACGCTTCGTGTGGCAGCAAAAATATAAAAACGAAACGTGAAACGTGTTTACGTTCGTGTTTTTGGTCCAAGAAAATAGAAATAGAAGAGAAATTAATTGATTTCTGAATTTTTTTATCTGTTTTTTCCGATTTTGTTGCTATACCAGCAAATAAAAACATAAATTATTCTCTGTTTGTAAGCAAAGCTTATGAAAAAAATAATTACGCTCGAGTTTACGGCTCGCGCGAGGCGTAAACGTTTTGACAGATGCGCAGCAGTTTGGCATTAATCGTTAATGTCAAAATCATTACGTTACGCATCGTGTGTCCCCGCAGTGAGAGCTTGGAGTGAGAGCTGAGAGTGATCGTGAAGTGAGTTTCTCACTTTGTCCACACATTCTCTCTCTCTCTCTCTCGGTTGATCGCGCGTCTTGTACACAGCCTTGTATGCGGGCGCTTCGGATCGCTTGCGTACAATTGATCAACATTTATTGTGTGCAATTTATGTTCAGCAAGCGAGACAGCAACTGGGGGTAGCAGTGAGAAAGAAAAGGACACAGGGTACGTGAATCGTGAAGTGCCATTTTCAAATGCGATCGGGCAGTTCAGATACGGGCAATAATTTTTCTACGTCCTACGTATTACCAAAAATGTGCGCAGGATGATCTTATTTGAGAAGATCAAAGTTACATTATCCCATTAGTAATGGGGTTTCTCAGGCCGTAGAGTTTATTTTAAACATGATGTGAGATTTTTTCCATAACTCAGAGGAAGCGGATCAACTATCCGGAACTAGACTGATGTTGAGGCACCCAGACAGTGGTTCGATGTGTGTTTATTCTAAACTATCTGATACATCAATCATGATAGCTCATTAATTTGTTGCTCAATGTAAAGAGAAATTTTTTCTAACAAATCAGTTTTCCACTATGTTTTCACCTTCATGCCAGGAAATCATTGACAACAGAAGAGTAAACGAAAGTTTTTCTTTAATGACTAATAGTTTGTTAATAAATAATAAAAACATTTGCATGAGTTGAAGTACAGGATTTTTTATTTTCAATTTTCAGAATTTATCTTAGTAAAAAACACATGAAAAATTGACTTATTGAATTAATTGACGGTGTCAAATCCCATGATCTTGGTGGTCATCTGACATCACCGAAACGTGATCGGATCCCGATCGTGCTGTGTGGCTTGTTGCCCCGTCTTGTTGAAACTGCACATCTTCTAAGTTCATATCCTCAGTTGGAGGTCGTCATTTATGTGGCTTATCACTAAAAGTTTATTATTTATTAGTTTATATATCTATGTAATTTAAAAAAAACGGTTTTTTTAAAATTAGGACGTTGTTTTATTCCATGTCTTGACTAGAACAAACTAAAAACTGGTAATTGTTTAAAAAACTGTAGCGTGCTTGTTGTGTTGTTGGCGAAACTTCAAGCTCATTTGAGTGAAAAGCGTTTGTTGCCAAACAAAACGAACGAAAAGTTCAACCATTTTTTTTGCCCCCAACTCAACACAATACGGTTACAAATTGCACGCCATAGCTTCGGCCTAAAGATTGAAGGAAAACTATTTATTTTTCTCATAATTCAGCCCCCCGGCGGCAGGTACCATAATGGATGCGTAGCGCCATAAGTTTGGGCTGCGTTTTATGATGTGAATAAATTCGCATGGCCCCGATATCGATGCTTATCTGGTTGATGTACAATTTGTGCTTCCGGCATCGGCGAAATGTGTTCAGATAGCGGCGGGCACAGCTTCCGTTTTACATTTCCTCGCCCGCGGTCGTCGTGCTCAAATTACACCACTTGTTAGGTGTGTTAAGTATGGCCGCAAGCTGCAGGAAACTGCTCCCCACACCGCACACGTGGCGGGACTCCGTAAATCGAGCGGTACAATAACGGTTAAACGAACCGAGCCAACCAACCAGCCAAGTGTCGAAGTGACACTTTAAGCATATTCCCGACCACTTCTCTCCTGCTCGGGTGGCTGTTTGAACAAGCGTCTTCAAGAGGCGCAACGCATTGACGGCGACGACGACGATCGGGAGGCCACCGCGGAAGCGAAAACTTTTCAGATTAATGGCGAAACTTTCCCCGGGCGGGAATTCGCACAGTGTCTGGTGGTCTATTTGACTTTGCGCGTATCCTGCCAGGGGCCGGGCGAAGCGAACCGAGCGCTTTCGGCTATTTTAACAGGGCATTGAAAAGTTAAGAGGCTGTGCTATCGATTCGTTTACCGATTTCCCGCGTTCCCGGTCGCATCACTCAAGCACGCGGTGGCTCAAGATCCTTACGGCAGACGTCATCCGGCGCTAGAGTGGTGTGCCGGTTCTGCGAGGAAGGATTCTCTAGTAGCGCGCCAGGCGTCCAGTGCCAATTTCTTGAACAAGCTTGGCCCGAGTGCCTGTTGCCGCAACACCGGCGGTAGGTGGCGAAAAGCATGGTGCGGCCGTATGAATGAATAGATATGAAAAATGGATGAGCAAAAGGAACGCAAAATTAAAGCCGTGGGCTGCCGGAGCGTGAAATGAGCGCCGGTCCAGAATGATCAACAAACGAAAACGGAAAAGAAAAGAATAGAGATAAACCCTGGCGACTGGTACAAGGCATCAAGTCTGCGCTTTATCCCCGCGTGGGACCGGTGTTTTCCACCGTGTTGCTGGCGTGGAAAACGCGGCCCGCCAAGAAGTTCATAAATTTCTGATGAAAAGAAAACAACGTTCGTCGTTCGCGTTTCTGTAGGCGAACAATTTCTGCGTGCTTTTCGAGGGTACATAGTTGTAGTTCATTTAAATGTAAGCCAATGTTTCTTGTTTGCCTTCCAGTTTATCAAAATATTGTTGTCGCTTCAAAGGATTCGACTGTATCCGTTTACGCTCTCTACGCAACACCAGTGCTAATTTGCTGTTTTGTTTTATACCGTTTATTGTTTTATTGCTGAAAGGTATATTTTAACTATGCGCCAATTGTATTTTAAAAACAAGAGCTTGTCTATACTGTAATACCTGCACATCTGCCTACAGATGTTTGAGCTACGCTTACACAATTGATTTGATTTTTAAAGCTAATCCAACCAAAACAAAAACAGAATTAGTGATCCTTGGTCAACTATTTCCATGTCTGCTGTACTTCCATGGCATTTTCCTTGGCATTAATGATTTAAAGTTGTCTCACATTCCTTCTGCATTTCTGAAGGAGTGTGGACCAGCCTTAGCCGTCCCACTACTGATTCTGTTCTCTGGGCCCTTGTCTTCTGGGATATTCCCATCTTTGTGGGAAGAATCTTGGATGCTCCCCATCCGTAAGAAAGGCAGTGGGAAGTGTGTTGTAAACTGCTGCGGCATTTCTATTCCTTGTGCAAGTACAGTAAACGCTTTAAAATAGTTTTGTCAAGGTGCACCTGCCGTCTTGCTCTTCATCGTACATCTCTGACCAGCAGCTCGGCTTCGTCACTCTCAGATCTGTACCGACAAACCTTGTGAACGGTTGCCACTTTAACTTTGACATAGGTCCAAAGGTTGATACAATTTATGCTGACTTCAAGGCACCATTTGACAGGGTTTTCACATCAGCTATTGAACCCAAAAGTGGGTAAATTAGGTGTCTTTCCATTGCTTGTAAGTTAGTTCGCCTCTTACCCAACACACCGTGTCATTCGTGTTAGGGTTAATCAAAATTTGTCCTCTGTCCATCAACAATCCTATTGTGTCTGCCATTCAAGATATATAAAATCGAATATTTTTACAAACTAATCAGTCCCGGTGCATCCGAAAATTAGTTACAATAAGTCACGTTGCGGATTTTTAATCATAGATTAATTTTTCATGTTACGATTTTTGCAACGGTTTTATTCGGTTAGCTCCAGAATCTCGCCGCATCGAATAAAGAGCAGAGTCATTCGCCCGTAGGCACTTACCGCGTAGCTCGGGCAAGCTGCTACAATGTCTTCTTCTCCCGGACGGAACATTCATGCTCTGGCGCTCGCCGAAAGTGCATTCGGTTTCAGTGATCAAGTGCAACTATTGACATTCCGAACGTCTGCTGCGTCTCCGGAGAGTTCCAGCCAGCCACCCAGCGACTGCTGATTTCATGCACAGGTTCATTGTCAAGGCAGAGCATGTTTCCAGCTGCCGGGAAATGCGGTCACGTGCCTGCGTGGAGCGGCCACGGAATGCAAATGTTTTTCCCGATATCAAAAAATATTGAGCAAAGAGTGGCCCCGAGGCGAAAGAGAAAAAAGGAAGCGAAAACAGTAACGAAGAGCATACACTAACATTACAGCAGCGAAAATGGCGAGAAAATTGTAAGCACATACCATAACCGTGGCGGCCGAGTGTTCGCCGGGACCAGAATGTGGTGTTCACTATTGCTAACGACATTTTGGCCGAAGCGCTACGGAGCGGACGTAATTGCTGGAGTCTCCTGCGGCAAATCTCATGTCGCCGCCGATGCCGCTGGGTGTTTACTCGAATGTGTCCAGCCAGTCGTTGTCGCCCATGCAATAAGCATTAGCGTGGAGCCCCGTTGTTATTGGATTGTGAAAAACAGCAATATTCATGCAGTTTGTTAGTTTATTTAAATTCCGTCACCGGGAACTCCGGGTGTGTGTGCGAGGCCGTTTGACTTCTGCGTGCAATCGAGCGCCCGCGAGCCAAGGATTTGAACGAATTTGCGCAACGAATTTTGCAAAACACCCGCCCGTCGCCAACGTCGGCCAGCAAATGGCCTAGATTGTCTTTTATTGAGCAACATGCCGACGGGAGTCCGATAGGGTTTTTAGACTTTGGGAGCTGACATCAAATTGCCGGCTAAATCGGCTTACGTAAGATGAGGTCTAAATTGTCTAGAGCAGTGCCACGAGGGCAGTGCAACAACTTCCAATTACTGCCCCGTAGTTGATCCTTTCCGGGAGGCGATGTTTCGCTGTAGGCTTTTTGAATCAATTCTGAAAGAAAATTAATCCTCTCCAATGTGTGAACCTTGAATTAGTAATCAATTGATTATGTGTTGTGTTACACCCATATCGAAGACGGATAGTAAAGATCTAGAAACAATTGTTTATGCCAAGTGCCATGCGCCATTCGCTAGGTGTCCACTTCTGGGTGGGAAAATTCGCTTCCGAGTCGTTGTATCGAATAAATCAATAAATCTGCATCACTTCCCGAGTAAGCTCATTAGTACCGCATACCTGCGATGTTGGCTAGGCTGAAGATTGCTGCCTTCTCATGCGAAGAAAAAAAACATAATCCAGATATCAACGCACCGGGGTGTTGAAGCGGACAGCGGCTTGCGGCCTGGCGGCCATCTGCTGGCCACTGCTCAGAGCCCGGCTCAGCACGGAGGCGTACGTAATCATTTCTGCTCATTTGAATTGCATGAGCATGCGGAGAGCAGCAGGAAATGGGCCGTTATTTTCAGCATAGCTTTCCGGCATACGGGACCGAAGGTTTATTGGCATCCAGTTTCTGGTTAGTTCGGGGCTCCTGTTTTTGGGGTTTTTATTTCATTTCCGACCTGGTCCGTGCGATGTTCCGTAGAACGGGGGCTAGATTCGACCATAAGCCGCAACGCCTCTTAGGGAACAACGTATAATTTAACTTGCTGGGGACTTTCCTAGCGCGGCACTTAACTTTCGAGACGGAAAACAAACTAGTGTGTGACCGGACACTCTGTGCGCTAATGTTGCCATTGACTCACACTTTCTTGTTGCTGCTGCTTAGAACACTAATGGCTACTTTCGAGGGCACAATTTTGATTCGGCACGCATGATACCGTTGCTGGTTATATAAATATAAGGTTACCTTATTAATAATCCTTATAATTTTCTGTAACCCAGATTTCAAACATCACGGGGTTTGTGCACTATGTTTTTTCCGTAATAAACCTTGGGTCATTTATTTTCGTTCCGAAGTTCTTTTCTCAATCCGGAAAATGATCTGAAATTATGCAACGTAGTTCATCCCGCAGCCACCAATAACGCTCGGCGCACGTCACAGAACAAGTTTCCTTGGAAAGTGGTCCCCGTTTTGAATTTATAATTAATGACCTAATCAATATTCTTGCCATCGGTGGCCGATTTTATGGGCAAGGCACAGGACGTAGGGCAAGCGATCGTAAATGACAAGGGTATGCTAGTTCATTTGCCACTATGAAAAGTACTTTCGAGATTGGAATATACCAAATAACTAACTTTATTCATTAATTTATAATTAGTTTATTGTTTTTAGTAACAAATGGAAACATCTATTTCCTTTTTATAAAAATATGGTTAGTAACTTGAGCTTGAGCAACAATTTCCATTGGTAAACTTCGCAACTGCGTACCAAAAAACGAGTGAAACGTAACATTCAACAGCAGCAGCCTCAGCTCTTATGGAGAGTGGTCAAGATGTGTCACTAACATGGTGACTAATCAAAACCCAGCCCGAATGGCCATGTTTTATGACGTTCTTATAAGTTGCAACAGCTTATGTAGCCATTTGTAGGATAGCTCCGGCTCATGAACTGGTCGTTCTGTAAATCCTTTGAATCGCCAATGATTGCCGGCCGTAGACGGCATTCGTTCTGGCCTCGCCGGAGAACGGAGTTGACTGTACATAAAACAGAATGCTTGCTTAGAGATTGTCTGAAATAATGTTTTGCTGCTTGCCGCTGATGGCCTTATGCTTGTTTGCCGGTAGTGTGTTTATCCCGATCATTGCATATTTTCCTCCGCAACAGCTTACCGGCCGCAATGGGACAAGAAGCAGCTCCCCCAGAAGGGCCGAAATTGTGATTGCGTTTACATCTTGGGCCGGCCTGGTTGAGCAGGGCAAACTGATTGGTCTAAATGGTATACTCAGCCCAGCAGAGGCCATCATCAGAACGGGCTCAGCTCTTAAGATTTATGAATTGACTAGATTCTTTATGACTAGTGTTAAAATGTATAGTAAAAGGCAGAAAGCCACTCTGTTGCTAGCCGACGTCAGCAAGATGGAGAGTGGTTCAGGTTGACCAGGAGAAGCTGTACCGCACAAGTGATCAGTAGTTTATCTTGTGTCTTACAGCCTTATCCGGGATTTCAGATAAGAAACAACATAATCGATAAGAAAGTATCACAGTTCATGCCGAGTGTTTGCCGGCACGGAAAGGCTACTGGAATGTAAAACACACCGAAAACATTGCGGATTGGCATAGTATTGGAAAAAAAAATGATTACAACCATGAATTCTTCCTAATTAGCATCTTGAGACAGTAGCTGCTGGGTTAAGGTGAAAGGATTCGATATGTACAATATTTGGGTTGATTGCTCGTTTGGTTTCCCAATCATTCCGAATGTAACAAAACTCAACAGCGACTGCAAAATAGGAACAGTAAACAGGATTCAGCACCATCTGAAACATTCCGTGGTCTCGTTTTCGGAGCCACTGGCACTGATCCTCCTGCCATCTGGACTGGATTTATGTGGTCTATAACTAACCTACCGGGGTGCGAGGCTCTGCATTGCAAAATCCTTATTTATGTTTTCCATCATCGTAAAGACGGCGAAACCTATCCCGGTGACCATACCTTTGGTAATATGGTTTTGCGAAAAAAAAAGTTTAACCCGTAAGGATAAGCAAAACAATTCTGGGCGAGCTGAAAGCCTAACTGACGTAGCTGTTTTTGAAGCATATCAATACAACGCAGTGTTTATCGTATTTGTTTACCTACATTCAATCCGATAACAGACTTTGACACTGGATGCAAACTAAACAATATCGTTAATTTAAATTAAATCCCTAAGAAAAGTGACCTAAACTTGTGACGTCAGGAGAAATTTGGAGCAAAATTTCAGAAGCAAACTGTTTTAAAAATATTTTTATTTATTTTACAAGAATCTTCAAAGTTGCAGCGAAGTGTGGAGGTCGTAGGCATGTAAAACTGATTTTCTTTTTTTAGTGCCCCCTTTATGCAGCTCTCCGGGCGCTCGGGTGTATAAAGTTTCGAGCCAAAAATGTTCCCGAGTTCCCGAGTCGGCCAGGGTTTTTTTTTTCAATTTGGATACCTACAATAACTGTTGGCAATTTTACGAGTTGTCGTCATTCAGTGAAGTATCTCTCTCCGGTGCCGAAAGGTGCCGTCTCCGCCGCCGGCATCGTCCCAGTCCTGGCAAGTCCCATGTCGTCACTTAGCACGGATTTTTGCAACGGGCGCTTGATGGCGCACTACGCACTTACTCGGGTTTCTTTGGCAAAAGTTTCCCAGTTTCCCCCCTTGGAAAAGTACTCGAATTTCACGTTCGAGTGTTCGGGGAGAACCGCCAAATGGTTCCAGCGAGTACATCAAAGCTGTACCCCACCGAGTTTCGGAGTGCGGCTATTTCGGTTGCTTCCTGCGCGCGGGAACACTTGCCCCGTTTTTCATCGCTAACTCTCCGGGATTCGCTGGCCCGGCTGCTTGATGGTTTTATGGTCGGTTCATAATTTATGCCCTTTTTCTCTTTACGAGGCTGTTGATTTTTCCTCTCTCTCTCTCGGGGGGTAGCCCAGTTTTAAGCCACGGTGTTATGGAGCGTGCCATAAATGAACATATTAAATTTATTAATCAGCCAAACTTGGCTCCGAAGGCGTGAATAATTAGCCTGGTTCAATGACGATTGCACGCCGCGGACCTGGGACAGACCGGTCGGCCGGTTTTCTAAATGCTCGTGTCAAAACCGGTGATATCGAAGGTTTTTCACATCCGCGTTCTAAATTGGCTAAGAAGCCATTTGATTCTCCGGCACAACGACGATAAGAAACTGTAATCAGCGAGAACGAAATTGCTTTTTTATGGTTGCGCAATGATCGATTGGTTCAACGGTTAATGTTATGTCGTATTTTGTAGGCCAGAATTTCGGCGCGTCGGATCCTTATTTCTTCTCAGAACTGGCCACACAAAAATGGTGTGGTTCTAGAAAACTGAGAATAAATTTACACTTTTTTCAGTTATGGGGAATCCTCAAAAGTTAGTCAAATTAGATTACCGAATGCGAACCGTTGCATTCAGCAAAGAAAATACTTTCGAATGTTGAATCGAATCGAATCTGTTAAAATTGTATTCGAGAGCCTCGACCGTTATTTCCGGTCAGAGGACCGAATATCTGATCAATCGAACCATGTTTTGATCAAAATTTTGTCACTCCCATGGGCCTTGCATTTTGTACTCGGGTACGGTGAGGCCTTGGAAGAGAATTCGACAACTTTCTGCTTTCTACCAACCGAACATTAATGCAATCAAAGGCATCACGTAGATGTCATTCCGAAGATTTTCAAAGTCCACAACATAAATGTGTGTTTAAAATGTTTGGCATCGGAAAAAAGTCTAACAAATCATCCAACAATAAAGGACCGTTGCGATTAGAGACTCGGCCTTTGCGAAAGTTTACAGTGGCCTGCCAATAAACTGTGAAAGTGTACAAGTCTAAACATTTCTAAATGCATACGTGGGCGCAAAGTGGCCCAAATGTTAGGGAGTGATAAGGTCAAGTGGCAAACAGCCAACCCTTCGAAGCTATCGAGCCAAGAACTCTATCGGAGAAACTGAAGCCAACTACATCTTGGTACAGCGACCGACTGCAGAGTTGAGCAAACTTGAGATTTATGGCAAACACCCAACAATGTTAGCTTGGTTCGACCATCGGTTACGACGCGTAGCCTTGAAGTGCTTCTGTGAATGAATAATTTTGCCAATGTTATACAATAATGTGTGCGTAATCGTTTATGGTGGGCCGTTAGAGGCTTCCAAATAGGATTTGTTCTTGTTTTCTTTTTTTAAACGAACGTAAAATAGCTTAGAGAGCAAACAAAAACAATTTGTTCGCTGTTGACTGACGCCACGCCGTCCAACAATAACGTTACAAATTCACTGTAAATAAACGTTTTTAAAAAGTAAATTTATTGTTGGTTTTTAGAATTTCTATTTTTTAAATAAAATTTGTGCTCCACTTTCGTTAAATTTATTAAGAAATAATCAAAAATCTTACACAAATTAAATCAACACACAATTCAGAAACAAAAATATATATAAATGTAGACATGAAAATGACGGTGTTTTATTTAATTTGCAGTCAAGTTATGTTATACAAGACTTCAAAGAACCCTGCTGAGGTCGTGTACGTCACAGTTTCTCTGCTCTTTCAATCTGTTGCTGCAAGAAAATCGTGTTCCAGCTCCGTTCTCGCTCAAAAAAGCTAACCAACAGATTCAGTTAATGAGTCTATTAGGCTCGGTGGGTCACAATCCGCACCAAAAAGAAAGAAAGTAAGACCCCCGAAATGGTTTCGTCAATTCCGGAAAAGTGCACCTTCCAGCTGCTCAGCTTCTAGTTTTCATTTATCTTATTCCCTCATCCCGGTTGGTGCTCTGTTTCGCTCGGGGCGGCCACTTTGTAGCGGCGTAGACGGTTCGAAACAATTTACCAGTTCTGGCCACCGAACCCTGATCTGATTTGTATTCATCACAACGTCTTCTTCTGCCGTGCGCCGTGCGCGGTGTCTCCCGTTGTTAGCAACCGACTCAGAAGGCTTTCCCGAGACTTCCGCAGACTTTGGCAAACTTTGCAGTCCGTTTTGCGCTGGCCGCAAGCTAAGGACACAATTTCCAAATCCCAGCCCAGCACGGACCACGGCTCTTAAACACTTCGCAGTGTTGCGTGCGTGGGGTCTCGGCCGACGGGACCATCGGGCTGTACCCCTTGTCACCCCTTCTCAGGTACCCCATTATCCACTGGCCTTTTTTGGTGGCTTAACTTTTGAAGTTTGACGTGTAGCTCGAGGCTCACCGACGGTAACGAGTATCGTGCGTTGGGTACGATGGTGATTTATGAGCTGGAAAGCAAAAGGGGGCCCGTCGTGCGTCGTCCGAGTCGACCGATCGTTGTTGGCGTAAAAATCCGGCGTATTTTCATCCGCATTAGGCATGGCATAATTAATAGCAGCCAATGCCGTCGGGCCTCCGGGTGAGAAAGCAAAGAAAGTCGCCTTTCGGGGCGAACTTTGGCCGGTGGCCAAGCTTTGCGTGGGGAGAGTCCTTGCGTCGCCGGTTAGAGTCCTTGGTTTTCCGGTTACCGTCCCCGGGGCTGTGAAAGGATTTCGACTTTCTGGGAGGTTCCCCTTTGCTGGCGAAAAATTACGGCGACCGACAACCACGCAGCGCCTCTGGGTTTTGCTACACTCCATGCTTGCGCTTTTGACGAGTATGGCCGGCTTCGCGCGAAACGGTAATTTATTCCAGCGTGTAAACAGCACGACGACGGCCAGCCGGTCTCGCTCCGGTCCAACTTGGCACGGACCCGGCCCGGCCCGGCTTTGGACCCGGCGAAAAGGCCATGAAAATAAGTTTCGGCGTTAATCATTATCGCTAACTTACGGTTCGTTGGGCCAGCTCCGTTTTCCGTTTTCGGGAGCGTAGCTAGAATAGGGATTCGATTTTAATTTTCACTTTTACTTTTACGCCGTCCTCTCGCTGCGCTGCGGCGGATTGTCTCATCTGGTCCGGCCACGGCTTTTCGCAAACATAATATTTTGTTCACAATCGTTGTTTCCAGATAACCGGCACTCGGCCAGGAGCTCGAGGTTAATAAGATCGCTACATTAAACGCTGTTAGACAATGGTAATTGAAATGTTTGGAAGCTGCTACGAAATTGAGTCAATAATTAGGGAGTTTAGCAAATAATGAGACAGATTGGTTTCTGGATTGAACTGCTCGCTTGCCGCCCAATATTTGGAAGGTTCGTAAAAGGAAATTTAAACATCTTTGGTGAATTCTTTCAATCTGCATTAAAGCTCAGAGATGGAGTATGATAAAGAATGGAATTTTACTAACACAAAACATTCGCCAGAAATGAATATCCCAATGCGAAAAAATATTATTTAACGGTTTTCTTATAAACAAAGTATTGTGTGAATTGCAACTAATATGCACTTGTGCAAATTTGAAACTCTTCCAGACTTCCACTGACCTGGCCGCTAGGCTCAACACATAATATTTCTCTCCGTTTCATTAGGGTAACCGCTCGTGCTAGGCCTGGTGGGGTCTTGGCTGCAATCAAACAGGGGTCGTAAAGAGAAAGATGAATTTCGCCACTCGGCTTAAGTACGGTCCGAACGACTCGTTAAAGTTCCCTAATAAGGGTCTAACCAAATTAACTCCCACCGTAAAGTATTTCATTACACTCAATATTCTTGTGTGCATCTCTTGGGTTCAAAAATTCACCACAGTTCGGCAGTGCAGCTGGCTCAGGATAACGTGTAAAAAGGGCTTATTGAAGTACAGAAGGGTCTAACAAGTGTCCGTATGTTTTGCTCGCTTGCAAATTAAGCCCGCAAAAAAAACTTTCGAGAAAGTAAAAAAAAAAAAATTGTCAAAAAGGGAGGCCTCCAAACCGCATGATGCATTTAAGACCTTAAAAACTTGTCGTAAACAGGTAAGCAATAAACATATTAGAATTCAAAATAAAGATTTTGCGAGAAAATCATCGCCATCTCCCTAATAAACGTTGCTTATTTAAGCCAACAACTCGGTTAAATTATGTGGAAAAGATTCTGAAACATTTCAGTAACCATTTTCCATTCGGTTTATGATGCATTCAACATCCACTCCATTCTTTTTTTTCCTAATTTCCTGTTAGCTAAGTGCATGGCTTCGACGGCAGCTATCTCGCAGCGGCGACGACGGATAAATCGATCGACTATGCAAAACAATCTTGGCGATCCGCTCAAACGCTGATTAAAGCTGCCGGACGAGACGGATCAAGATACGGGGGCCATTTTCCTTCACTCGCTCCCATTTTTCGGATACCCGGCGTGCTCCGAAAATTTCATCTCTTCCATGCCGATACCATCTGCCTCGGTGAGGGGGCACTCGAGGTTAGCGCGTCTCGGCCGAAAGTGGTTCGATAAATCGACAGGGAAATTGCTTTATTTTATTCAGACTATATCAGAAAATGTGGATCAAACATTTTCACTACCACTCCCGAACCGTGGTTCGTGTGGGCTGCCCGTTCTGCACAATATTTACGACAGATTGGAAGGAAATGAAAAATCCCAGATCGAGATTCAAATTTGTTCTGCTGTTCTATTTCCACGAACCACCTAGCGCCCCGTCAGCATGAAAAACGGGGAACTAGCATATTGAATTTAAAAAATCCAACGTAAATAATAGTAAAAAGGACATCAAACTAACGAGCCTCCGGTAAGACATTCGATCGGCGCAAAGCGCAAGTGGCTAAGTTTGCCATCGCTTACGGAATAACGATTCCAGCTACGACACGTGACACGAAACCAGAACCCAGATTCGGTGACAAATTTACGCCGAGCTATCGGTTCGCTAATTTACATTCCTCTTTCTCAAATTACCCGACATGCTATGGCGAAAGTGTGCTGCGGCCTCATTAGCATCAACCTCAGTGACAACGCAGTCGGAGAGTCAAACCACTAGCTTCCAGTGGCTCCGATCGCACTTTGTTCGCTCCGCTCTGTCCCTCTCTCTTTCTTTTTTCTCTCTCTCTTCCTCTCTCTCCTTTTGGCCAGGAAAGAAGATTATTTTATGGCAGACTCTTAATTAATCAATCATCAACATAAGGTACATCGACGGAGCGATAGAAAGCGAGAAGCTGCAACTGGAATGAATATTTATGAGCTGAAAATGCATCTGCATTTTCCGCCTCAAACTGGGAATGGAACAAATCAAAGCATTGTTTTGCTGCTCTACTTCTCCGTTTCATCCTGGCGATGAGTGCCACTTGTCAAACCGTGAGGTGGAATTAAGGCTTAAGATCTCGACGAGCTTCTTTATTAATTGCGCCCCATTGCCGACCGGTTTGCTGTTGCAATTTGTTAGCAAACAAGAAAGCGAAACAAAGTGCACGAATTAAGCAGCTTGCCAACCCGCCACGAACGCCTAAGGAGGAGCGCTTTGAATTACACTCCCGAAAATGTCCTGGCGCGCCACGTGGCGCACGGCTTAGAAAAATTACATGCATAACTGTGACGGAAAGTCTCGGATTGTGCATGTCCAGCGTTTATTTTCCACTATCGCCCGTGCTGCTGCTGCTGTCCCTGTGGGTATTTTCTTTGCGCAACGACGATAACAAAGTTTTAATTAGCTTAAAACCTTGTGCTCCTCAAGACGGTCGTCGGACGGCATGGTAATGAGCAGCAGATTCCGCATTTCCGACGGTCAGAGTTTTGTTGATTTTGTTACCGACAAAAAAGTGCACTTAAATTAAAGGATAATCTTCCAAAGGGGAAAACCAAGATGCGATAAAACGCGAGCAAAAGCGAGCAGCGAAAGTAAAAGTAAGAGGAATAATTTGCGAAACGCTGTCCGCGGGTCATTACGCGTCGTCTCCTAGGGTTGACTTTAAGCATTTTTGCGAGCTTTTTTTCGCTTTTACTGCAGTTGTACAGCAGCAACAAATCTAATTTATGCAATATTTTTACTTTCCGAGCACAGTGCTCATTAGTCTTCATTGTAATTCTTACTCACGCACTTTTCGGTAAGTACTCTGGAATAATCATCATCGTTTAGTAAGTGCACCTCATGCAGAAATTTACTATTCAACTTAAACCATTTCGTTACGAATTAACTATGCACAGATTAACATGAATTACTCGAACTTGAGGCAATTATAAAAAAGTGGAACATTTGTTTGAAAATTTCTTCCCATTTTATTTCCTCAAAATATTCTTAGTCCAATTAATTTTTCACTACATCACACTATTGATTCCAGCAATTGTACCTTTTTGTCCTTTACCTTTTGCCATTGAAACTCTCGTGAAGGATGCTCTGTTAAGTGACTTTAGGTGATATAATTTGGAACACAGAATTTAGTGGTCACCAAAATCACTGCCTCGTTTTTTCTATTCGTGGAAACTATGATTTAATTTTCACTCAGCAGTTTTCTGTCTCTTCGAATTGCTTTAGTTAGATTCAAATTCTTTCAACCAAATTTACCTTTCAATCTCTAACCTGAACGAGAAAAAATGATTATTGAATGAATTTTAATAAAAATTGCATACCAACTTTCATATTGTTCATATTCCAACTAGTGGCTCGCCCGGAAATCATCCGTCTCGCTGCACCAGTTAATCGATTTCTAAGCGTAAGACGTCAGTTTGAAGACAGAACATCAATTTGAGTGCAAAACTTTAATTTGGCGCTTTATACGGCTCGATGCACGATCTAATAATTTATAAAAAAAATTGCAGCTGAGACCTTATTTAAATGAGATAAAATACAAATATTCTTTCAAATTTGCAACATTCCTATAGACTGACGTAACATTAACCAAATCCTAGTGGTTTTTGAGAAATATGTTTTCAAATTTCCAATACCTTTATTTTGTAACATTTGACGAATTTTCCAGGAATAAGTTCAAGTGGTTGTTGATAGCTAAAACGAAACCGAGCCAAAAACTCGCATAAACTTGCTTTGCAGCGCAAACGAGCGCTATTAAATGAGTTAGTCGCTCGTTTTGATGTTTACTTACACTCGCCACTGGCGCCATTTGCTGTAATTCTCTACATAAACACAGCTGAATTCGGCCATTTGCCCGATCAGTTTCGGTAGTATTCTCCTAATATTGATTTGATTCCGCTAGATAAACGTTGTACAGCCGTCGTCTTTACTTCTGCTACTTTCGCTTGTACCTCAACGGAGCGCTCCAGCCACGTGAGCCCCGGTAGGCCGGTAATAGATTTTACGTGATTTGCACGAACACCTTTCCGAGCCACCGATTCGGCGCCCAGGAACGAGCTTGCGGCCGTGAGCCGTTCCTAGCGCTGGCGCCGAACATTATGGGCCGTAATATGTTTGCAATAATCATGCTTAATGTGCTGCCTGTTCCAGCGTCGAGCAATCAATAAAGAATGTTTACCTCACATCTGTCTCGGAAAAATACCGCCCGAAGGTCGTTCATCTGGGCTTCATCCGAAAGGTTGACATGCCCGAAACGGAATGGTCGTACTGGCGAGAGTGTGATTCTGTTTCCTTTTCGGCCGTGTAGAATGGGTTCAGGAACTGTATCGTTCCGTGCTTCGGTCTCCATCTGGTTCCTGTACACGCCCTACTTTTCTATACAATGGTCCATTCGCCACATGAAGTAGTTACTGCTAGCTGAAGTAACCGCGTGCTGTCCATCAGTGGGTTGATCCACCGTCCTTTTGATCTGCACAATTGATTCACAACTCCGCTACTAAATAAATCATCACAACATCACTTAGCATCGCATTCTGTACACTGAGACCTCACAGTTTCGTCACAGCACAGTGGGGTTCGTGCCATTGTTTCGGGATTGACAGCGCCAAGTGTGCGCAACATCTTCGCCGGGCCATCGTTCTCCCAGACACAGCTGTTGCGGTCCGCGATGAGTTCACCATTCGTGCGGCGAGCGAACCAGCGTGCGTTTCCGAGGAACGAACTGCCTTGATGTCTTCATGCGGCCACACGAACTAGAGAGAACCATAATACCCTTGCCGGCCGCAGCTCGACGGACGTAACGCTCCGGGATAACGGGAGCCGTTCACGCACAGGCGTTCCTTCCGTGACGGCAGATGAAAGGACGAAACATCCTCTGGTGCTCACGAAGAAAGCTCGCCGGGGGCGCAAATTGAAGGCAAAAGTCTCATCCATATTTAATATTACTTCGCACTAATTAAAACTCGCGAAATGACTTCTGAGTTTTTGTTGCGCCGTGGTGGCCGTGGCTCCCTGCCTGGCTCTCTCTCTGCCTGGAGAGTGTTTATTGTTAGACCGAGCGCACCGAGTGCGGTACACGGCCCTGGGACCTTTAACTCCTTAACTCTGGCCCTGGCTCCGGTCCCGAGGCGGTTGCAGGCTCCGGGCGGGCATCCACCGCACCTGGATGGCTTCTTTCCGTGTGGCGGCACACTTGCGCGCGGCTCGGAGTTCCGTTTGTCTTCTTGGTTTTGTTGGTGCGAAAAAGAACTGACACTGAGAGACTGGCAGTCAAGCTGGCAATGGCAGCTCTTGCGCCAAGCACGCTCTCCGGCGGATTTGAAGCTCTCTACAGTCTGTGAAGAAATTAATTTTTCAGGTGGTTCTGCTCGCGATGGTTCGTGTCACCGCGAACGTGACACGGTTGGTGAGACCCGTTTTGAGGGTGCTTACGAAAACTATAAGCGGATTAATGGTGTTTAGGAAGTACGTCTTTCTCTCAGCGCTTAGTCGAGCTAAAGTCAACATAAATATGATCCGTATTTCGATTGCTGAACTCGAACTTCGATTCATTTCCGAACTCAAATAATCTGTTGGCTATTATTGGTGGAACATTGGTGGATAATTTTGTAAAGCGATGAGTGATTGTGATTGGGCCATGTGGCGCACACGACAAACAATTTGATATTCATTCGGCAAGCTGTCAAACAAATCAATAAGGTATGCGCTTCTTGCAGTCTGTGCTTCATTGAGAAAGGTTTTGATGACAGCTCTCTGGGGAAGGGAAGCCGATCATGTACGTCACCGGGAATCGCGATTGTCTGAAAAGGATGAGTAACGGGAAATGAAAAGAGAAGCCGATCGTTCGAATCGGAGGAATAACGGGAGGCGTCAAGGGAAGCCGATCGGCCGTCATCTAGAAGTCCGATCCTCTGAAACGCCAGATAGTCGAGAAATGAGAATGAAATGGGGCGTGGCGAAGCTCGCCAGGACCAGCTAGTATGTTTATAAAATTGAAACGAAAAATTCAATTTTATTCAAAGTATGTACCATCACTAGATACACATTGCTCCTATCTCTCTGCTAAATCGTGGGAATCTACGATCGAGGCGAAAGAATTATTCCTCTTTTGAAGCACCTTAATTAATCATCTAATTCCGACTTCTTCGTAGAAAACGAACTGCTGCTCAGCCAATGCGTGTCTCATCGATACAAATGAATGACACTCGGGAAGAGCTAAGTCTAGTTCATAAGGCGGGGGGATAGCAGCTCTCATCCATGTGATTTGATAGTATCCTGAAGCAATTTGGCTTTGTGTGTCGCTCCAGATTCAACAGTAATTGATCCCCACCTGGCGTCTCCATTTCGGAAAGTAGAAACTGCGTTTTGGTCGTTTTTCGATCAATGCAAGGTTCTAGCTGATCGTTCGTTGTCAGTAGCGATCTGAATTAACGTTTTTACGCAGGTTTTAAGAGCTTGTGATGCATCACATCTGTGCCATCAGAAAGTCCTTTTTTGGAGTCCTCCGACCCTCTTTCCTTGTTACGCCAAAATCGCCATTTTTGAATTTTTTAACCCGCTTAAAGTTCTGTGATATTCCAAAAACAAGCCCCGACAAGCATTTGGTGCGATTCTGAAGCAGTTTTCTTCAACAGGTAGCAGAAAAATAATAATCGTCACAAGCCGTCATTATCAGGTACAAAGATCAGTTGCAAACTAAATCAATATTTTATTTTCGACCTGAAATCATTTACCTGTTGTCAAAACAAGGTAATGTTGCCAAAAAAGCAAAACTAGGAGGTCCAAATTAACAGCTAGAGCCATCTTTTCAATATTCAAAGTTCACATCAAACTTATACCAAACTTGGGTTGGGTTATTCGGTAAAATGGATTATTCGCTCTTCCGGAAGATTCTCCACAAATTACCAATTAAACTCTTAAACATCGTAATAGTGAATCGCTTGAAGTTATCGACGTCACTGCGTTCGTTCAATTATGAAGGCTCTGTTTGCGGTTTGCTGGTGTTCGATCTCTATTGTACATTCTTCTGAGTCAATTTGTGACAATTGATACAAACTCAAACATCTCATCCCGCGAACATGCAATATTGCAGAAGCCGCAGAGTGACTTTAACTTATTATAATTTTATTTTCCTCTCACAGAGTTCCATCATGAAAAGTTTTATTTCTTCGAAGACTTGTTTTGTGGGAGACAACTTGTAGCAAGTGTTTTAATGAACAGTAAAAAAAACTCCTTTCCGGAGATTGAAATGATGCGTTCGTTTATTCGTTCGCTCGCACCGCGAAACCCTACGTAACGCAACCTTACCCAACTGCAGCGACGTTGTCTTGTCGGTCTCTCGTTTCCGAAGCTGACGTAAGCTGCGCTTTGTTTACCTTCCTCATCGACGGTGCAGTCCCCGTCGGTTCCCCCGCTGGGCCGCAAAGTTTTCGCTCCAAACGGCATCGCATAAAAAAACGGAAAACCGGACAACCGGATTGCCTGAAGATGCAGGTCGCGCGAAAGAGGAAAGTAGTTCGCAGTGACATTAAAAACCTAGCGGAAGCTTTTTGGGGCGGCTTCCCTTGCAGTCGGCGATTTTCGAAAAGCCGAATCGGTGAACTTTCGAAATCCCGAAGCCCGTGGTCATGCGCAGTGCCCACCGGTCAGAAGTTCACCGGCTTGCGATGACAGGTTGTAATGTTGTGAATGAACGGGATCGGCGGTTGTTGCTTCGGTCGGAGTCGGAGGCTCCACGGGTTCATGCTTGATGCCGGCTTTCGTCGCCGTGGTCGTCGTGCTGCGAAGGACACGAAGCTCCGTAGGGTTAGCGGTGGGTCCGACCAGCCAGTTCCGTGGTAGCAGCTGATCGAGTTGCCTCGACGGGCCCGTTGTAGATCGCGTCCGTCGCGTGAAGTGTCGTTGAAAATTTCGGTCCTTCGGCATTACGTCCCACTACGGGTGTGTACAGTGTTGTGTCTATATTTGAGAAACGATTGTCCGTTGGGTGTGGGTCCTGATTTTGCCGTAGGTCCCGGGTGTTGGCCGCTCTGGCTACGTGGCTGGCCGTTACGAAAGTTACGAAACGCCTGTGTCTGTGTGGCAAGAAACAATAAAAAGTCACGAAATCTCGGGGACAGGACAACAACACCAGATTAGTTCGCACCATAAAACCCACACACACATTCACGGAGCCTTTACAGAACTGGAATCCGGCGGTGAACGCGTTGTGCAGGGCTCATAAATTATTCAGCTACATTCGGTATTGATGAAAAGTGTCCAACGATCATTCTTACAGTGTGTTGTGAATTTGCGTTGCAAATTGGAATGCCGGGCCGTGCCGTCCGATCCACATGTAAGCGTCCGCGTCCGACCGTTTCATGCCGCAAACGAAACGTCGGAAGCGTAAATCCCGTGACATTTAGTGGCAGGCTCGGAGCATTCTTGCCATTTTTGTACAACATTTTACACGCCACCGACGGCAGGCAGGATTAAGTGAAATGAAAGCCGACCGGGGACCACATCCGTAATTGGCCATCCGAAGAGCCCATTGTAGCCGCGAGTGCGTGATTTCAAGACAAGGCGATGTGTGCCGAAACTCGTGCTCATGCCCGAAAAGAAAAGTTAATACCTTCAGTAAAAATCGATAAACGCCTTCCGGCGTGAGTTCAGCCTGCAAGTCGACCAGCCGGTTCGTCGAGATCGTTTGCTCGCCCACGGGCGGCGCTCCGTAACATTTTGGCTCTAAAAATGGCCCACAACGCTACGTACCGCTTCAAAGAATCGGGAGCGTAGCCCGCAGCCAGGTGAACAAGGTACAGGCCAAGTGCACGTGTAAATAACGTTGAAGTCCGGTTCGGATTGAAGTGTGGGGGTCGATCATCAAACAGAAAAACATGCAACATGAGCACCACTCGGGAGAGCTCCATTCTTTAAAGCCACTCGAAGTCGAGTGTTTACTGGTTTGCCGTGGCTCGTGCCCCTTTCTAATCTTTCCCATGTCATATGTTTCGTTCCCAGTATTGGTGTGTGTTCGTGAATAAACCGGGGCAAGTGAATATAGCAAGTGGCCCAGTGGCTGGAACAGGCCCGTGGTGTGGTGGTGAGTCGATAAAGGAAAATAAAACGTTCGCCAGGATCCTGTCTCGGTGTCGGTTTCCGGAACCTCCAACAAGCATCGTCCAGCTGCTTGCATGTGCCCGTACGAGGTACTGTGTAGTGGTGAAGAGTATAAATAAAAATGGCTCGACCCAGTGTCCAGCCGATAGTCCTCCGCGTTGGTCGTAGGGTTTGCCAAATATGAAGATTGTGTTACACAGTTGTGTCCTTTCGGTGCTTCCGGCTTCTGACAGCGTCACGCTTAACAGCATTGTTTAGTGTTAGGTTCATCGGCCCATCGGTCGGTGGCCCACTTCCCACTCTGACATGGAGACGCCTGGTGGCTTGTGAATTTTAAGTGATCGATTTTTCGCCGGCGCTGACTACGCGAGGCCGCTAAATAATTGAACACCCAATTAGTGCGAAAATGAAGCAATTTTGGTTCGCTTAAGTGTAACTTGAATATCGCTCGCGTGCAGGAAAAGATCTCGTGGAAAGTCTTCGCCAAAGTTGCGATAACGAAGGTGCGCGCACCTTGCGACAATATATCAAAACCCGTGTGGCCGCGAGCAAGATAAAGCGGCCCCGGTGTCAGAATGCGTGTTTTATCGATGGTATTCGGGAAACTCGTCCTGTGCAAACGCCGTTACATTATTTATGGAATGTGAAGACCGGTGCTATGGTGATCCTTCGAACCGGCAGCGAACCGGCCGAGTCGTGTCAATATTGAACGAAACAGAATTGTCTGCCAGCCAGCCAGCACCCGTCCCGTGAACTGTACTAGCTGCCGGGAGCAAAGATTTACACAACGGTAAGTAATTTCATTACGGCCCAAAGTCCCCGAAATGGTCAAAACAGAACCGTTTAAAGGGGCCCTCGCCGAGTGCGCTTCTCGTTTCGACAGAAACCTTGGACGAAAACAAATTCATTTCCCCCGGTAAAAATAGATGATGGCGATGATATGACTTTTTATCATTATCATAGCCATCCCCCCCTCGGTTATTTGTGGGGTGGCTTCATTATTTATGATTTTCATCGTTCGCTCCGGCACCGAGTTCCGAGCACCGAGCGGCATCGATAAATCTTTCGCGAACGATTGTGCAATGGAAAACGATGACGGATGCTATGTCGCGAAATTTGAATTTTCCATCGGTGCCGGTGGCTGAATTTCAAATCATCAATTATCTGCAACCAAATCTCACATTCCGGGGTCGAAGAAGACGGACCCGCGGAAGAAGAGACTTTATCGAGGGGCTCCGGGCGCCGGTGGGAAATAATTTGTTGGACCTCTCATCTTCAGCTGTCAGCTCGGGGTTTGAAGTTGGAGAGCTTTCGGTTGCCGTTCGGCACTCGTTCTCCGATGCCCGTTAAGTGGTTTTCCGTCGTCCTTTTTATCGGTCTACTTTCTCCACATTGACTCGGCGGTGGCAACACTTCTGATGAACTGGGACTCGGTGGTCGCGGATGGTCACGGAAACCTTTCAAACTGCGGATTGCTCTTCCGCTGGCATTTAGACTGGGCAAACTGGGTTTTGATAGGAATTCCATGAATCGAGGATCAAGCGCTGCCGTTCCGGAACATCAATTATAGCGGTATTAGAGCGAAGGGCACACTGCGGCAAACATGTTTGGCCGTTGGTGGAAATTACCACTTTAGGTTGTAACAAATTTTGGAGTTCCGTAAGGCCCAAGAAACGAGCCCTGTTGCATGTCGTAGTGCTGGCGAATGAATTTGTGTTGCAAACCACAATGAGCGACCGGTCGGAGGCAAAATTTGATTTTTATTATCCTGGCCCTGGGTAGTAGAGCTGATTTTTATTGAGCGACCACCCTATTAACGTCCCTTCCGTCCTGTGTTCATCAACCGTTCGTTACGTTTCCGATGTGCCGCTGCTCTGCTTGGCGGGGCCGGGACAGAATGCAAGACCTTGAGCATATTCTTGAGGAGCTCCTAGGGCGCACGTAAAGTAATAAAAATCAACGTTTCGAGAGGCTACGATGAAAATCAGACGCCAGGCTACATCATCAGTGACCCGTTTGTGCTCCGTGCGACTCCCGACCGCCACCCCGGTGGCCAAATGACCCGCGTGGTTTTTGCTGACCAAACAATAGGAGCGTGCGGCGTGGCAAGGCAGCGCAATGTGAATTTAATATCTGCGTGACTTGTCTCCGTTTCCTCTGCGAGGATCCGAGCGAGGCAGAATCTGGGTGCTGAAATGTTTGTACACAGAACACCGTCACAACTAGGATATTGAATGCGTCAAGCTGGTGTCCTTTCGCTACGTTTCGTCAGTCAGTTGGCCACTCTTGAAGACATTCAACTTCAAGCTGAATTAGCGCGTGTGTAATCTTTTCTCGATTAATGTGAAAGCTGATTAACAAAATTATTTTTTAATTAACAAATGAACTTTTCTTTGGCATGAAAGTTGTATTTAATTATTGTCTGTTTCTTACGCGAAGCAATCAGCGAATGGAAAATTCTCAGCGAATGGAATGGGAAATTCTTCTATTTTTTTGAATGAATAAAAAATTTGTCCTCCTTTTTCTAAATTATGCATAAAGTAGCACTAAATGCTGTAGTGATATGGAGACTTGTAGCTCTCAGTGTATCGAGAGAAAATCCTATGTGAGCACCAGTATGGCTTTCAATCGACCGTTAGTTACGCTTCTTCGCCAATTGCTTCCGTGTAGAGCAAGGACTAGCCCTTCAGCAAGCGGCAAGCTCCAACAAGTCCCGCAACTAAAACCCAGCCAGAGGCTTACGGTAATCAATTTTCATGATAAAAGTTAATTTTCGTTTTTATTTATGCAAAATGCTTCGGTGTAAGTCTTTCGAGCTCCCCCGTCCGGTTTCGGTCGCTTTTTGGTGGGGTGCGCAGTCAACAAGACAACAATGGACTGTCTGTTTTGCATTAAAACATTAAACTTTAAAAGGAAACTGCTGCCGGTGGCCAGAAGTCCACGGGGGGTGCTGGGCCAATGCTCTTCAAATCAGAAGTTATTTCTCACCGTGATTGCATAATTGATTGTGGCTTCACACATCGTATATTCACAACTCAATTACTTTCGCTACGTAGGGGGCAACTTCCTGCTATCGGCAATCTGGAGGCGTGTGGTAAGACTGGGTGCTCGAGAGCCGAGTCTCGCCGAAGCGTTTGTTCTAATTATATTGAAATATGCTCCGGACCCTTACAGGAAGTACGCAAGAAATTCTTTTGGACCCCCACAGAAAACACCGTCCGAACGGTCCAGTTGGTAGTGCCCCGCCCCAAAAAGTGCTTCACTTTTCTACGGAACGCCGTAAACAATCTTCGTCACTCATGTCGCCGCCGACGGAAGCGCTTCGTGGAAATTCGCCTCGCACAGTCGCGCACGCTTTTCGGCCGCCCATTAGAGATCTGAGGGAATAAAATTTTCATCGCGTAAATCATGCATAAGCTTCGTATAATCTTCTTCCCGGTTTTGCCGGTTTTCCGTCGGCTGTTTGGTTCGCTTGCCCGTTGCGTGCTTCACGCGGTATATCTAATTTGCTTACTCCCTGATTATTGCTTTACGCTAAGCAGACCACCCTGCTGGGCTGGAAAATTTCTCATTTTTCACTGCCGGGGGCTTAAACCGTGCCGTGAACTTCGGGAGGCCGGGCCCTTGGGGCGGGTTCTAATAATAAACAGAGGGAGAATGATGCGGGATGTTGGCTTTAAGGAAACAAAATTCATGTACTCACGACCAGCATTCGGTGGCCCAGGCAGTAGTTACATGTATTAAGCTTATATTTTTTATCAACTTCTTATAACTTTTCCTTGGATGTCTTGCATATTGTTAATCAATTTACAACAGAACCGATGAAGGTCAGGATTTGAGCCAATGAATTTCTCCTGTTTTGGAAGCTATCTCTTTTGCCCCAATGGGACCCGGTATATTGATTTAACGATTTGAGGAGGTCTTGAGGACGTCAACACAAACTAATTTCAAGTTTTTCTTGGCCGATTTTCATTTGTATATTCAAATTTTCAGAAGAATCAATACGATTTGCTAGCAATGTTTGGCAACAATTGTAATTGTCGTTTAATGGCGCCTAACCATTAACCAAGATATTTTGTGAAAGGGGTTTCAAGCACTAGTTAAAGAGCTTCTATCTGGGCCTTCTTTTAAGCTAAGAGTTAATTGTCACAATACAAATAAATAGGTTGATAATGCAAGCTTTTCTAGTTACCTTTTTAACCTTTTGTTGAAACCCCATACCTGTTTTCATTTCTACCATTTTCTACCATTTTTGTTGCATTTGCCGTCATTATGGTGTTTCTTCTTTATTCTTCTGCGATCTTTGGTTTTACTTATCAAAATTAGTTCGGTCTCGCCAAAGAGACCACCTTTAGCTAACCACGGTTTCTGAAGAAAACTAATTAAAAGTTCATTCAAATGTTCAACTCACCGATGTTGTTGGAAAGATATATAGAAAACACACACAAACAAACGTACGTAACGTATCGCAGGCCAATATAAAAATAATAATAAAGAAGATTGACAAACTGTTGTATAACAAAACATACACCGAGCATCTCGTGTGCGAAGTTTACCCAAACTGCCACCGCTTATCGGCGGCAGTCCAACGGCCGGAACGGCCGGAATCAAAGTCTCACCCAGTTCGGGGCTTGGCCCAGCCTTGCTTGGAAAACTCATTAGAAGCCGGGCCGGGCTGGAACTGGAATGGCCCCCTGTCAGGGTACGACGGCTCGACGGCATGGCCTCACTTGACAAAACTTGGCACCGAATCCCACCGGTTGGCGCACGATATTCGCCTTTCGATAAAGTAACAAACACGATGCGTGCACTTGTAGCTCCCGGCGTTTTGGTAGATCGCCCGGAGCCTGTGTTCGGTGAAGAGGAAAAAGTGTAGGACCCAGACCGGTAGACAGGGGCGATAAATTGTGTTATCTAATTTGAAATTGCTGCTACATCTCGCACTGGTGTAGAACGTATTTGAACGCAGAGTGCGTACATGTGTCCCAAGGTGCCTGTGTATGTGTGGCTGCAGGAAAGTTTATGCCACTCGTTAAGCCACGAACATCCCGAATATCTCGCTCCGGGAAGGTGCTGCGAACAGGCGCGTGTGAACTTGTCGCGAAGGAGCATGGCTCGGGCATGGCTCCGGATGGGGATGTCTTAAGACTCTTCGGCTCGAAGCCTGCCCACGCTGCTCCGCCTGTTGATGGGCGGAAAACCGAGGTAATCGAATAAGCTGTTGTGCTTACACACCTTCCATTCTGATGTTGCTTCCCTATCAGCAACAGCTCCTTTTGCACCCCTAATCGATGTTCCCGTCGATGAGGCTTTTCCCATCTTCTCAGCTCAAAGCAAAACACTAATAACCAGCAGCTAGGGCTCCTAGCGAACCGGGGGCTCGTAAATCTTATGTTTGCAACCGGATATTGTCGAGCATGTACTTGGGGCAAGAAAAATGGGCCATCCAGCAGTTGCGTTGCTTGCATGCAGATCCCCCTGCGTCTACGTTGAGCTGCGGGGAACCATAAAGTCTAGGGATGGAAAAGGTACAGCACCCGATTCGATAGACGCCATCTTAAGGATACAATCTTGTGGCGTTGAAAAGAGAAATGTGTGGTGAAATCAATAGAGACATCAGGGGGAACCACCACCGCATGGCACTACACGTGCGGGCGAAGGGCTGGTCCCTTGGGAGCAGAGTGCAAACCCGTGCTCTACACCGAGTGGAGCATCATCCGAGGACATCGGCCTCGGTCCGTCTTGCGGAGTATTTATTTTATCGGTACCTAACGAAAGATGACAAAACGTCTTCTTATTTAAAGCGCATTCTCAACGTAGAATGTTATATTAAAAGCGAATTAATACTATTTTAATATACCACACATTTAGCACAACATTGAAAAATGAAGAAGCTGATGTTCATTTCGACTACGACTACGACTACAAATTATTAAACGTAATTTTTTTAATTTAAAGTAAAATTGAACTATAATTTTGAAGAAATATATTCATTTTTGGATTTTAGTGTATAAAAGTACAAACAAGTGCCTCCAATACGATGTTTTCATCATTCGTTATGTTTAGAACATTATTAGAACATATTTACTGCAAAATTAAAACTCAAGCTTTAAAGGCTGCAACGATCAAATACTTTTTTTAAATTAACGAACGGACAGAGCCACAGAGGACAGAGGGTGGGAACTGACGTTTTTCGTATAGAAACCGATTAATTGGTGATGGGTTACCCGGAATATTCATTTCGATCGTTCGATAAAACCGTAGCCCCAACTTTCCACAGAATGGCCGCGCAAACGAGATCGATTATGGTTTTTTTCCAACATTTATTGGGACCTGACAAAAACATGCCAAAAAACTACTTCTCATCCATCAATGTGGTTGATGGCGCTTTCACCATCGGCACAAAGTAACCTTTCCCGAATCCTGTTTACCTCCAGCGATACTGGGAACTCGCGTTAACAACCCCCAGTTGGTCCACGCTCGAATAGTCCTCCTGTCACCTGTGCTGCGTGAGACCCTCCTGTTCGCTGGAATCCTTTCGCTTTCGGGTGACTTAACATTTCTATGCCGTGTTTCGCTTCAACTATCACCCGAAGGGTACATCTTGGGCAGCAGCCCCAGAGCCCGTCACGTGCCCGTCAGAATCGCATCCGTGATCCATGATCTTGACGAGCATATGTCCTGGTAGGAGGGTGTACCATCTTATTTCTTTTTCACCGGTCCCTTTTTTGTGTCGCAACAATGTTGGGAACCATTTTCCGGAACACAGATTGCTGAAATATTTGCTCGATAACTAGCCCGGCCCGTGCTGAACGCAACGAACGCACGATAACAACCCGTTGATTTGCGTTCGGCCCCGCGTTCGAACGTGTTCCTTTTTCTCTCCCCACAAAACGAAGGCCCTCGGGGCAAGAACGTGTGACATTTACTTCAGTCTGTCACCGTTGCCGCCCTGCGTGAGTCGGCGGCTGTCAGGCTTTCGGAATCCTTCTTTTTTGGGATCGGAATCAGCCCTTAGCCCTTTCGGTAGGGACTGGGCTGGGATTGAAAGTGTAAAACAAAAAGTGAATGTTTTAGTCCCACTTTTTTTGGCGCTACAACCAGATAGACCGGGCCCTCGAAGATTTACAGTTCACCGGAGCCACCGGTGGAAGCAATCAGCAACGGCGAACAGGCGAGGCAAACTGAACGCTGAAAACAACCGGTTTAATCCGTTCGGACCGAACCGAACGTGTACCGGAGCGAAACAATTGGCCCGTCGACAGTGGCGCTACTGTCACTGGTGAGTTGTGGGGAAAACCAAAAAAGGCAAACAAATGGCCGCCGCCGATGATTGGATGCCGTTTGCGAAGGACAAATGGGACCAAGCTTCTTTGCGTGGATTACCAAGTGTTGGGTTTAAGTCGTCGAAAGTCGGTGGTCGGGCGGATCGATCTGTCATCCGGCTCAAGTTGTTTGGTGAGCTCGGTGCTTCTACCTCACTGCTATCGGTTTCAATCATGTTGGTTAAACTATGGACTTTACTATATGCTTAAGTAGCTTCTTAGAGAGTGGTTTCAGTAGGAGTAATTTATGAAATGTTATCATTTTGAATGTGATAATTTATGCAAACATTTAAATAAAATAAATTTTTTTGTGCATTATCATATGCTTTGTTTCGTAATGACTTACGTTTAATTCTACCTGACGATTGCCTCTTTTGTTCACTAATAGTGTAAAGATTCTCTTACCAAGTAATTATTCTCAAGATTGCATTTATCTCAATAATCCTTTGTGTTAACTTAATGTCTCTAAATGTATTGTACTGTATTTTTATCTCCTTCGGTGGTTAAAAGTTCTTCTACATAGTCTTCCAATGACTTTATCTAGACAACTCACCAGTTCGCCTTGTCACTGTCATCAACAACCTCGGTGGTAGTTTGAACATGAAATTGAACTTGAACGTACATCTAGAAGATATTTGAGATTGAGAGCAGAAGCTCCACGGTGTCCAAGATAGGAATGCACTCTCTGGAATCCAGATTAGGAGGGTGTTAGTGCCAAACATTTCAAGCGCCCTTTCTGCTAGCCAGGATTAATGTTACGTTGCCATCGTCTAAGCGCTACGTTAGGTTAGGTATTAAGTATTAACTCTTACCTTGTGGCCTTGATCCATTTTGACCTACTCGTTTTCACCGTCACAACCTTTAACAGTCGTGCCAGTTATGCTTTCATTCAACATAGACCATTGGGCGTGAATATTGTCGAGGTTCCCTCGGTACTTCCTTTGGTCTTTCTTTAAGTCAACTTTCCCCGGAGAGAGGTTGTCATTGATCCGACGATTCGAAACACTAAGTCGTTCACTTATCGACACTTTCAGTTGATACTTCTAACTTTGATACTTTTTATTAGTAAGCTCAAACAGTCTTCAATAATTCCTGATTTTCTTTCAATTCTATAGTAATAGTTTATCATTAAAAATTACTTAAAAGGTAATCAGATAAATAAGGAACGGTGAGCGTAGAGCTTCATTATATAGACGATCTAATTAATAGATGTCTATATAAACGGCTACTGTTTACATAATGATTCAGATAAATTTAGTTAAAACAATACAAAAAAGTATTTTAAGGAAAGCTGTATTATAAAATCTTCATAGTTACAACAATGGTGGGTAGTAGGTCTGTACTTTGAAAATATTGTGGAATTAGATTTTACACAAATCTGATTTTCTCGGGTTTACCAGCACAAAGTTTTCGGCAAATGGACATGGACCCGTCAGCCACGGGGCTTTATCCAATAGATAGAGCCCGGTGATCCCATACACAAAACACACAGTTTCCTGGTCCCCCCCCTTTGGGACATGATCCGGATTATGCTTTGGGCCACCTTTTCTTCACCCTTCACGACATGTACGGAAAACTTCCACCTTATGGTTGACCAGAAAAAAGACGGCATGCAATCAAAATTCAATGTAAACACCGGTCAAAAGCGGCGACAAACTTTTATTCGAATTTTCGACATCACTTCACCGGACTGAACTACGGACGAAGTGTCTCCCAAAAAAAAGGGAGGAAAGCCTGGGCATGCCAGGGCCACCGGGAGCATAGGGTTCGGGGGAGGAAGAACAAGTGAGTATAAAAATAAAAGCTTCTTAACGGCGACAGCCAAGGGGTTGACTGCCAGGATTCGCCCAGGATGCTCGGCTTTAAGGAAGTGTTCGTCATTTTCCTTTTCGTTCGCTTTTGGGGGAGGGTGCCACTCCCGAAGGTTGCTGACCATAAAACGTAGGTGTTGGGTTCCCAAAGTGGCTTACAAAAAGTGCCGAACAAAACTTTTCCTCAACATGAAGGATCATCCTTTGCGCCCCTTTTTTCATCCGCGCAAAACAGCGACCGTCACAGCGGCCCTTTATCTCTTTTTTTGAGCCGCCGTTCTATTTACATTCATATGCGGCCACCTTCGGGATGGACAGGGCAAGGTGGCACGCCCGGTTCCCCGTTCCCCGGTTCACCAACCAAGCCCCCCCCCCGGGGGCCATCCCGACCGAAAAAGGCTTTTTCCCACGCTTTCCGCTTTTAATTTCGACGCTGGTTTTACGAAGGGACAAAACTCGGAAATCCCGGCCCCGTGTGGAGGCTGCTGCGTGATGCTGCAGTGGCTTGTCACGTGCCGTGCAAATGTCACACGTGCGCCCGTGGCCCGTGGGTGTGGTCCGTGTCTCCTGGCGCGCGCGCGACGATGGAGCATAAAATTATTCTCCCTCACGGTCGCGCTCTAATGATATTTGGTTTCTTGCGGCCGTCAGGAAGCGCGCTCCGGGAAGCCCCACTCGCCAAACTGTTCACCCGGGCGGCTGCGAACTGCGAACTCGGCGGAAGCTGTTTCAGCTGGTGCCGCGTTGTTGGCTTAACTCTTTGGCGGTTCGGTTCGTTTCGTTCGCTTTTCGCCCCTCCCTTTCCGGCGGCTTTTATTGGCGAGCATCCTCTTTTCGGTGCGCAGGATGGCGCAGGGGAGAATGCACGGAGGTGCAGCTTTTATGCTTGGTGGTCCCCGCGCCCGTCATAGTCGACGACGTGTCGTCGAGACGGAAGTTGACATTTTTATTAGCATTATTTTCGTCATTATTTCGTAACTCGATCGTGTCATTGCGTTTTCGTATAATGAGTTGTCTGTTTTTGCGCCACGCTTTCTGCTTTACAAGCGTATGATCCGGGACGACGTTTTCTACGTGATGTGTGTTGCATACTCCTGCACGCCTTTGGGACGTTTTTACGCTGACAGAGCTCAATAAGCGAATTTCGCTATCGTTTGTGCTGGACGTGTTTAAGTAATCAGTTGCTGGGTAGTCAACTTGTGATGTGTGCTTGAAAACAAAAAGAAATAATTGGCAGCCTGATTCGAGTTTGCCCGATGAAATAATGCAGCGTAAAATCCGAAACCGTATCTTTCAACAGACAGTCAAGAAGCGCACAAATAATTACATCTGTTCAAATCAGCAATTAGTTTTGTCGTTTGCGATATGAAACTTTAAAATGTATTCATATCGTAAATTGCAAGCCTTGATTTTCCTGCTTTTAATTTAAGGAAAAAAAGCTACATACTTACTCCTATTTGTGTTCTGTCCATTCGTTACACTTGCTTTAATAGTGTTGGGTGAGAGTTTTGAGTACTCTCTCGCACTGATCACATTTAATCCAATAAAGTATCCCTGAAGCTCGTTAGGATTCAGCGTGATTAGATGGAGCTGCTGCGGCAATTAAGCGCAGTGTTGAAAACGGGTTGTCACGAAAAAAGAAGTGAACTCGCATCCGTTATAATTTATTCAACAAACCCGCTGCAATCACATGCTACAGTTTGCTACGCATGGTACGTGAATTTAAACGCGAAACGCAAACAAATATATTTTGCATTTATTTTAAGTGGAAAGGTACAGCGTGCTGTTGATGCCATTTTATTACCGTTGATTTTTGTGCTTCACATGTAGCGATTGTTTCCTATCTACACCGGATTTGATGTTATGATATTTTGAATATTTTATTAACCAGTGGCTTGGGAGGATCAAAAACTTTTGCACCCTTCGTCAGGAGCACATTATACCAACAGCCTGAGCCAGAGTATATTGTTGTTAAAGCTGTTAATTTGATTAGTGTACACAATTTAAATTACTAGCCTCCCAAAGATACAAGGCCATCCTCACGATAAAGATGCTGATAATATTCGTGTAGAAGCTTTATTGACAAATTATTAACTTGCCTGAAAAGATTTTTCAACAATGATTGATTGCCCCGGTAGAAGTAAAAGTCGCATGTAATCAAAATTACATTACTCTTTACACGCTGCCGGCAATAAATTTCCTGCTTTAACAAACATTAGGCTTCTCGCGCTTGAAGGCGCATCACGCGGCGTGGTGTACGAAAAATCATCTGTCTCCCACGGTTCTTTTCCACCCTATTTCCTGCCTCAAAATACTCAACCTCACGGGCATGACTGCATCGATGGCTGAATCGATTTCCAGTTGGTTAGGTTCAGTGCACTGCTGCTGCTGCTTCTGCTGCTGGAGGCGGTTGTGGACCAAAAAATGTGCTCATCTGGAAGAGTCATGATTGAACGGTGATCATGGAGCATACCGTGAGCCAACGATGTGCCAAAATGTACGTCGAACAGGCAATTGTTAGCCATTTTGCTGAATCGCTCAAGAACATGTTACTGAGAATAGATAAGCGACACTTTTGAATGTACAATAAAGTAATGTAAGTAAAGTAAAAACAACTGTCGAAATTTTGACAGTTTGCCCATCAAAATTACTTCAACAAAATATCGTAATCGGCGCACACTTCATGCTTTTGTTTTCATATGCTCCGGCTTTCCATCCAAGACCATCTCGGCAAGTTGGGATACTAAAGGAAACACATTTTCTTACAAAATAAAAGACTGTAAAAATATGTCTCTCTCATGTCTCTCTTAATAATACATTAATTTGAGCCAGAAAAGAGACTGCGTGAGATTTGCCGCTCGCAGATCGTGGTACTAGAAAGGGATAAATCACGACCATAATCTAAATGAATCCGCCGCTGCGCGTCACATAAATCAGCTTCAGTCGGGCGTGATCCGTTGTTGTTGGGTGCAGCAGCAACGCTAGATTAAATCTTTGACATTTGTCAAATGCTTGATATGCCATAAATTTATTGACCTACATACAAAACTAGAGCTGCCTCTGTAAACGAGGCACCCCCGATGAGGTCCAGCTCTTGCCTTAATTTTACTTTCAATAAATAAGCGTTTCTTTGTAATCTCTCTTCCATTCCATTCGTGTTCTTCGCGTTTTCATTGAATCGCATCAAAAGCCTTTTTGTTTCTACTTCGGATCGAATTATACCAAAAAACCAAATCCAAACTTTGCCTTTCTGTGTTGAACTCTTTTCATGATTATTATACAAGCCTTTCAAGGATAAAACAAGAGAATTACCCTGCACCGTTTTAATATCGCTTCAGGATTAAATGTCGCTTCCATTTTATCGACACTGCAACGCCAGGGATATATTGCTGAACTTCTTCAGCTTCGGGCGATGTTCCGAAAATCCATTTCTCATCGCCCTTATGTTGACTAGCTCGGCAGTTGCTGATCGTGTTTGTGTTTCCTCGCATAGCCGGAAGTGTAGATTGCTGCCGAACGCAGGTGAAGGTGCGCGGGAGATGAGGTCGTGGTAATTATGCCCTTCTGTCTCATTTCGGTTGTGTTCCACGCTGGCTGTATAAAAGTTGAGCCAACCGCCGGAAGCCATCGTTAGCCAGATAGCGCAAACAACGTTACCCATCTGCAGGGCGCTAGATGAACGGAAGATAGTGGCGTCCGGTGCTCGTCGTGAGCGCTGAAAATTGCCCGCAAACCAAAAAGTTGCCCATAAAAACCCGAAGACGATTAAACTCACCATCAGTCGTTACCAGATTCATTCATTTCATCCGTGGCAGCTTATCCGCCCAGAGAACGGCCAATGGGTCATAAATTGTGGCCGAACCACTGTGGTCATAGCCCCCGGGAGGGGCCACGGCGGTAGATGGGTATCTTTTTTCGTACTATTAAAATTGCATTCCGATGCCTTGAGCACCAAGCGGCTACCTGCACAAACTAATCCCTGCCAGGATCGCCAGCCGCAGGGTTCGTTCACTTTTCGCCAACACGCGCTACACTCGAGCGATGTTTTCCCGAACTTTCCGACCCCGGACGGTGTGGACTGCCTCCGTTTTGACAGCACGTGACCGATTTTCGGCATTTATCTTTGCCATCTTCTTCAATCGTTTGCTAATAGATAAACATCGCTGCAAAACTGGTGCTTGCTGGTGTTTTGTGCTATCAGGAGCAACAGTGCTACGCTTTTCTTAACTTGATTAATGCAAAGTTCACTTAAAAACTGGCCACGCTTTGGATGCACAGTCGGTAAGCTATCGGAAATCCATCCCTGTAAGCCTGCTAATCGCAAATGCGCTTTTCTGTCCGCGAATGGCTGACAACCCGCAAGGGTTGAAGGATTGCAATTTAAGGCCAGCTAATCCCCCTAGCTTAGCAAACGACACGTAAAAACAGTGATGGATGCATACATCAGCAGCGCGCACGAAACGAAATATTCAATGTCCCTCCGGCTGATGGAGACGCATGGTGATTGAATGGAGGCGCATGGTGCCCCACCCGACAAGGGGGGCTGTATTCCGAAAACACGTCCCGGCCCAAAACTGATGGTCAGGAAACGTTTATTGGATGAAGATTTACAGCGCTGAAGAATATGGCCCTTTATACGCTGGGTTACTTCTCCCGCTTCCTTCCCGTTGACATCATTTACTTCCGAAGCGCTATGACTTATTTCGTCGGCGACATGGTTCACGCTTCCAGCCAGACGCCGACGCCGTAACATCGTACAAAAGGCAAACGACAAAAAAGGCCAACACCCATTCATCTAGCCCGGATCGATTCCGGTGGCAATGTATCACTCGCTGACATGGCCGTCGGGGTAATCGATGTCATCGGCACCGTCACAAGCTACGGAGCGTCCCGGGCCGAAGCGTTTCGACAAATTGTTGTAGTCCGCACCGGGAACACTCCTTTTGCTACGAACGATTTAAGAATGCTTCCTGCAAGTTTTTGATCTTTTCGAAGAAAATTCAATAAACGAACACGAATCTGCCTAACAGCAGAACAACCCTTCAAATTCAGTGAGTTAAATAATTGTTCTTGATTACAATTTCAACACTCGAGTGTTTAATTTATTAGTTACGTAAAGGCACATTATGAAGAATGACTGTCTTTATAATCGTGCAAATTGTGTCAAGAGTGACATGAAGATTGTTTACGAAGAAGTGGCTCTTGTTTCTTAGTACATGACTTTTGATGCAATCCTGGACGCATTCTCATTAAACAGCAACGGATGACCTTCTGGAAGTACGTATCATAAAACAAAAAGTCCAGAGATTGTATAGAGTCCCTCACTGCAGCAGACTTCAACCATCCGTCTGCAACCTGACAGCAATTATATATCGCCATATCACAAGCTTCGTGTATCAAAGGATCATGACGAGTGACGGTCAACCGCAGGAGCTTTCGGTAGCGGTGGCCGAACGAAGGCGCAAACATGCATCACTGCCAGCCTTGTGGCAATTTGTTTGACCAACGGACCTCGTCGGCCCGCCCGGTTGCAGCCACTCCGACTGGGCGACTGGCGATGCTGCTGGCTGCCCGGGAATGCTGTTGCTCTCGAATCTAATTTCGGCGCAAAAGTTGCCAACGCGCCCAGACGATGCGGAACGGGTGTGTGTCACACATCCGACACGTCGCCAACCCGCCGGGACGCCAGGAGAAGACATTATTTGTCACTTCTGGCCCTGGTGTCGGCACCGACACCGCATTGCACCGACGGCGACGGCAACGACGACGAAGATGACCATCGTTGGGGGGCGGGCCATTTGGGCGTTCAAAATGGGGCCACGGGATTCGACGGGCAAGCTTCGCGTAGCAGGACTTGCTGGTTAATGACATGAATAATAAGAATGGCGCACGGGGAATGCGGGGAACGTCAGGTACGGCCGTTTACCGCAACCGCCGAGCCGGGCGGTTGATGAGTAATTATGGGGGCGAGTCAGTGTGAAATTTGTTTTGATGTGACAGCAACACCTGTTCCGGCAGATGAAACGAAAACACTGCGGCGAAAGTGCCCTGCTTCAAGTGCTTTCGCCTCAAAACATTACGATGACAGTTTTGCGCTCGTTTGGTTGAGTTCTGAATTTGTTCTGTGCAAAAAAAGCAGGGTTGGCACTGTGGGCCATGGACTGCTGTACATCTGGCAAATCTGGTTTTAACGATAGAATATGCAAACCATTATTCAACGATGATGAAACGAGTGTCCTGCTGCCAGATGTTAGGCTGTTGATTATAAAAGAAGATGGATGTCCACTTCGCAAATGTCTGTGATTATTATAGTTAATAATAAAAGAGAAACAGTAAAGATATTTGTTTCTTATTTGCCGAGCTATCACTATCTCAAGCAACCAGAATTCAATCGATATTTCCAAATCGTTAACCAAATAATTTATAATGTTTAGATATTACGTTGAGGAAAAGGAAAACTATATTTGCGTGAAGTCCAAGACTTTATTTATTATATTTCGCCATGTCTGAGCTGAGTCTGAGTTGCATAATTTGGTGCCATTTCAAAATAACTTCATAATGCTTCGCTTCTTCTATTATGCCACTTCTATGTATTGGTACTTATGTATGGGCGAAAAGACGAAAATAGCAATAGAAAAACAGCAAAAGAATTGTTTAATTTTAAGTATTTACACTGTTTTAATATTGGTTATGTTTTTACCAAACCTAACATAAAATAGAAGAAGTTTGTCTCGGTGATCATGAAGATTGGCGAAAAGATCAAAAGTTCTTTGATGTTTTTTTGTAAATTTCGATTGTGCAGAAAAAGCGTTTGTTTGAACCCCACGGTATCACTACTTTTCCAACCACGTAGCATATGCGGTAATCATTCCGTATACCTGTCAACCGATTAATAACCGGTCTTTGTAAGAACACAATCCGTCACCTTCGTCGTGAAGAACCCGAAATGCTTTTTACCATACCGTGTTCCGTTTTATCAACTCCGCCCATCACACAATCATGAATGTATGAAAATTGTCATAAATCACAACCTTTGGGTCGCCGAACTAACGCAACGGCAAAAGGCCCTGGCTTCGGAGGCGTTTTTCCATCAATCTTAGAAACATCGATGAATAATGCATTTCCATAATTCAATCCGCCCTCGGCGTGTAGAAGCATCGGCCTCGGTGGGGGCTTTCCCACCGATCGCTCGCTCGCTAAATGCTTTTTGGCAGAATTCGATTCATGTTTCGCCGATTGATTGAATCGCTCCGACTACGGCGCAGGTGATCATCGGGCCAGGCGCGCTACCACGCAAACCGTTGTATTCACTAAACGCGTTTGCCAACCCCTCGCATTTGGCCAGGGGTTTCGAGTTTTCCCCGTTTTATGCAAAAGATGCGGTGAACCGAGTGATTGTGTGTATGTGTCTCTTGCACAAAGCCAGCCATCTTCTCGGAGGCATTAGCCAAGCTACCGGAGCTCCGAAGTTCTTAAGTGTAAGTTTTATGACGGCCTTTTTTTCTGCTGTCACCGTCACACACATTTACTGGTACTTAAATTTGTCAAATTATGTACCTTCACGGCAGAGAGAGGTGCTTGCGAGTGCAAAGAAAATAAAAACGAAGACTTACACGCTTCTCGAGTGACTCTGTTTCGCTCCGTCCTGCTTGTCTTGCACGGGCGAAAGCAAAATTCATTGGAACCACATTCACACGCATTATTTGATTTATCAAAAATATTTAAATTGCATTACCAGCCATTTTCCTTTCAAGCCATGTTCACCGTCACCCTACTCAAGCGCGGGGCCACGGGAGTATGCTGCCAGAGTGCGCGCACCACTGCTGCTGCTCTGCCCTCCGCCGTGTTGGTTGAGTGGTTGATTTTCATTGCAAAAAAAAAATGTTACTTTATCCTTTTTCGAGTGGCCATGCTTGGGTGTAGGCTGCTCCTCGATCGTTGGCCGTGCGACGATTGAGTGGCAATTTTTATACCATTAAAACTTTTTTTTTACGTTGATTGAGGTAATGACGATAATGTTTTCCTCACGGTAGCGAGGAAAGGATTTTCCACACATTGAGAGACGCAGTTTTGTGATGATGAAGGCATTGGAAAACACATTTCCATGTTTGCGTAAGGTGCAAGTGCCGATTCCTAGTAGAAAACGATGGATAACTTGTTCGTTATTGTTCGATAGCAAGATTCCTAATTTGATTTACGTACTTCATAGAGTACATTATTTTTGCTCTGAGTATTAAAACAGAATTCGCAACATTTTGCTTTATAACATTTCGTATTTTAATTTTTTTACTTTATTACAATAAATACTTCGTTCGCATCAGCTGAATTAGACTCAAAGACACGCTTGAAAACTATTCGAGTTTTGCTGAAATTTTCTCAGATTTTGTATGGGAACTTTGATTTCGCAGTAATCTCGAACTCAGATTGATGATTTGTCCCCTAGGGGATGAGGGTCGATGGAGAGGCCGCTCCAACAGCGAGCCGTAAGCACTGTACGACAACCTCACTATCATGCAGCGTATATGCCTTGCCAGGCTCCGTTAAGCTGGTCATGGCATGAGATTGGCGAACAACGAACAAAAATGTCCTTGATGCAGGCCAAGTATGTAATTGAGTTGTTAGTTTATATTATGAATTACAGAACAATAGTAATGTATTATGATGATTATAAA